>NW_026856052.1:0-51134 GCF_026571515.1 Ruditapes philippinarum
TTGGGGGGGCAGTGCCCAAGAACCGTAACTCTGCTTTGCCTGATTTTTGAATTATTTCCCTTAGATTATTTTTAAACCTTGAAACTAGTACGGGATATAACTCTTAAAGTATAAGAGGTATCAACATGAAACTATGTAGGTAGATAGATCTTATTGAGTAGGTGTGCAGTGCACAAGAACCGTAACTCTGTCTTGCCTAATTTTTGAAATATTACCCTTTCTTTATTTTTACACTGAACTTTGTCCGGGACATAACTCAAAAAGGAAAAGAGGTATCAACATGAAACTTTGTAGGTAGATATATCTCATTGAGTAGGTGTGCAGTGCACAAGAACTGTAACTCTGCCTTGCCTTATTTTTGAATTATTCCCCTTTGTTTATTTTTACACTTTGAACTTTGTCTGGGACATAACTCTAAAACTATCGGACGTATCAAAATGAAACTTTGTAGGTAGAAAGATCTCTTTAAGTAGGTGTGCAGTGCAGAAGAACCGTAAATGCCTTGCCGAATTTTTTAATTATTCCCCTCTGTTGGCCGGGTTGCACTGGTGCAAACCCGGGTTATAGTATGGTAAATGTCGGGCAGTGGGCAGCTGGCGGTGGGCGGTTGGGTAAAAACTTTTGTAACAGTTTTCTCAGCAACTACTCTCTCATATCGTGGGATTCGATTTCAGGTCTGTCGCTCATCCACTTCCTGTTTATCAACTTAGTTAAATTTTCAACATTAATGGTCAATGATAGGAAACTATGTAACAGTTTTCTCAGCAACTACTTAGCACAATCTTTTTATATGACCGAAAGAATTTCGGACATAATATGTTATACCCCCTGGCATCCGTCCATCCGTCTTTCCGTCCGTTAGCAATTCGGTTTCCGGAGCATAACTTAAGTACCATTTGGCCCACAATATTCAAACTTCATAGGATGATTGTCCATATTGGGTAGAAAACCCCTATTGATTTTTGGGGCATAAGGTCAAAGGTCAAGATCACTATGACCTTTAAACTGAAAACAGTTTCCGGAGCATAACTTAAGTTCCATTTGGCCCATAGTGTTCAAACTTCATAGGATGATTGTCCATATTGGGTAGAAGACCCCTATTCATTTTAGGGTCACAAGGTCAAAGGTCAAGGTCACTATTACTTAGAAATTGAAAACAGTTTCTTGAGCATAACTTAAGTTCCATTTAGCCCACAGTATTCAAACTTCACAGGATGATTGTCCATATTGGATAGTAGACCCCTATTGATTTTGGGGTCACAAGGTCAAGGTCACTTTTACCTTAAAACTGAAAACAGTTTTAGGAACATAACTTAAGTATCATTTGGCCTACTGTGTTTAAACTTCATAGTATGATTGTCCATATTGGGTAGAAGACCCCTAATGATTTTGGGGTCACAAGGTCAAAGGTCAAGGTCACTTTTACCTTAGAATTGAAAACAGTTTATGGGGCATAACTTAAAGTTCCATTTGGACCACAATATTGAAACTTCAAAGGAGGATTGTTATTTGAAGGAGGTAATATTTTATTTTACACCCATGTCTTACAAATGCTTCATCTTTACTAAAAAAAAAAATCACTCTCGGGCATATAATGCTCCGCCTAGCGGTGCTCTTGTTATATTTAGTATACAGCATCAACACATGGTCCTATACCGTTAGATTTGATTTCAGGTCTGTTGCTCATCCACTTTCTGTTTATGGACTTCGTTAAATTTTCAACATTAATTGTCAATGGTAGGAAATTTTCGCAACAGTTTTCTCAGCAACTACTTATCACAGCTTCTTGATATTGAGTATACAGCATCAACAAGTGGTCCCATACTGTGGGATTCGATTTCAGGTCTGTTGCTCATCCACTTCCTGTTAATGGACTTAGTTAAATTTTCAACATTAATGGTCAATGGTAGGAAATTTTCGTAATAGTTTTCTCAGCAACTACTTATCACAGCCTTTTAATATTTAGTATACAGCATCAACACAATGCCCCATACCGTGGGATTTGATATTAGGTCTGTCGCTCATCCACTTCCTGTTTACTGACTTAGTTAAATTTTCGACATTAATGGTCAATGGTAGGAAATTTTCGTAACAGTTTTCTCAGCAACTACTTATCACAGCCTCTTGATATTTGGCATACAGCATTAATCGGTGGTCCCATACTGTGGGATTCGATTTCAGGTCTGTTGCTTATCCACTTCCTGTTTACCGACTTAGTTAAATTTTCAACATGAATGGTCAATGGTAGGAAATTTTCGTAACAGTTTTCTCAGCAACTACTTATCACAGCCTCTTGATATTTGGCATACAGCATTGACACATGGTTCCATACCGTGGGATTCGATTTCAGGTCTATTGCTTATCCACATCCTTTTTACCGACTAAGTTAAATTTTCAACATTAATGATCAGTGGCAAATTTTTTTTGTTACATCACAGCATCATGATATTTGGTATACAAATGCAACCCGTCCTTTTCTGTCTTTGACCCATTTTTAGCTCACCTGAGCACAAAGTGCTCAAGGGTGAGCTTTTGTCATCACTCTGCGTCCGTCGTGCGTCCTTCAAAAAATGGCGTCAAACTTTTCAAACAACATCTCCTCCTAAACCACATGGCCAATTGCAACCAAACTTAACAGAAATGATCCTTAGGTGGACCCCTTTCAAAGTTGTTCAAAAATTTATATTCCATTAAAATCTGGTTGCCATGGCAACCAATATGAAAAACTTAAAAACACTTCTTTAAAAAAACCCTAAAAGCTACAGCTTAGATATTTGGCATGAAACATCTTCTTATGAGTGTATACCAAGTTTGTTCAAATCAAAGCCGTCACAGGGGTCAAAAATTGGCCCCGCCCCAGGGGGTCATTGATTTTCCCTATATGCATATAGTAAAAACTTGAAAAATCTTCTTTTAAAGAACTCAAAGAGCTAGAGCTAAGATATTTAGCATGAAACATGTTTAAATGGGTGTCTACTAAGTTTGTTCAAATAAAAGGCCTGGAGTCAAAATTGGCCTTGCCCCAGGGGGTCTTTGATATTCCCTATATGCATATAGTAAAAACTTATAGAATCTTCTTTGAAAAAACCCAAATAGCTGGAGTTAAGATATAAAGCATGAAACATCTTCTAGTGAGTGTCTACAAAGTGTCTTCAAATAAAAGCCCTGAGGTCAAAACTGGCCCTGCCCCGGGGGTCATTGATTTTCCTGATATGACAGTGTATAGCAAAACTTTGAAAAAAGCTAGAGTTTAGATATTAAGCATGAAACATCTTCTAGTAAGTGTCTACCAAGTTTGTTATCCCCTGCCGATGGAATTGGGAGGGGGATATAGTTTTGGCGTTGTCCGTCAGTCCGACCTTACGTCCGTCCATCCGTCCGTCCGAATTTCGTCTCCGGAGTAGTTCTCTGCAACAACTGGCTTGAATTCAACGAAACTTTATGGGAATCATCAATATCAAGAGGAGATGCGCATATTGTCGGCTTGTTCTGGTCAGACACTTTAACTCAGAGTTATGGCCCTTGATTAGTTATGTTGTATGCATATAGATTAAAAATCGGTTCCGCACTACTTCTCAGCAACTACTGTCTGGAATTCAACGAAACTTTATGGGAACCTTCAATACCAAGAGGAGATGGGCATATCATCAGCTTGTTCTGGTCAGACACTTTATCTCAGAGTTATGGCCCTTGATTAGTTATGCAGTATGCATATGGAGTAAAAATCGTTTCCGCGCTACTTCTCTGCAACTACTGGCTGGAATTCAACTAAACTTTATGTGAACCTTTAATACCAAGAGGAGATGCGCATATCGTGGGCTTGTTCCCGTCAGACACTTTAACTGAGTTATGGCCCTTGATTACTTATGCAATATGCATATGGAGTAAAAATCATTTCCGAAGTAGTTCTCTGCAACTATTGGCTTGAATTCAACAAAACTTTATGGGAATCATGAATATCAAGAGGAGATGCGCATATTGTCAGCTTGTTCTGGTCCGACCCTTTAACTCAAGAGTTATGGCCCTTGATTAGTTATATAGTATGCATATAGAGTAAAAATCGTTTCCGGAATAGTTCTCTGCAACTACTGGCTGGAATTCAACGAAACTTTATGGGAATCATCAATATTAAGAGGAGATGCACATATTGTCGGCTTGTTCTGGTCAGACACTTTAACTCAGAGTTATGGCCCTTGATTAGTTATGTTGTATGCATATAGATTAAAAATTACGCACTACTTCTCAGCAACTACTGGCTGGAATTCAAGGAAACTTTATGGGAACCTTCAATACTGAGAGGAGTCTTATATATTCACATATCATCAGCTTGTTCCAGTCAGACACTTTGACTCTAGAGTTATAGCCCTTGATTAGTTATTCAGTATGCATATGGAGTAAAAATCGTTTCCGCGCTTCTTCTCTGCAACTACTGCCTGGAATTCAATGAAACTTTATGGGAACCTTTTATACCAAGAGGAGATGTGCATATCGTCCGCTTGTTCCCATCAGACACTTTAACTTAGAGTTATGGCCCTTGTTTAGTTATGCAATATGCATATGGAGTAAAAATCATTTCCGAAGTAGTTCTCTGCAACTACTGGCTAGAATTCAACAAAACTTCATGGGAATCATCAATATTAAGAGGGGATGCACATATCATCTGCTTGTTCCAGTCAGACCCTTTATCTCAGAGTTATCGCCCTTGATTAGTTATGTGGTATGAATATAGAGTAAAAATCGTTTCCGCACTACTACTCTGCAACTACTGGCTGGCATTCAAGGAAACTTTATGGGAACCTTCAATATCAAGAGGAGATGGGCATATCGTCGGCTTGTTTCTATCAGACACTTTAACTCAGAGTTATGGCCATTGATTAGTTATGCAGTATCCATATAGAAAAATATTTGTTTCCTCGCTTTTTCTCTGCTACAACTGGCTGGAATTAAATGAAACTTTATGGGATACTAAGAGAAGTTGTGCATATAGTTGCCTTATTCCAGTCAGATACTTATAACTCAGATTTATGGCCCTTGATTAGTTATGTAGGTTGCATACATCTCATTGGCATTTCCGGTTTTACTATTTAACACAAAGTTATGGCTCTGTTATTGCCCTGAATATTTATCAAGTTCAAAGAATATTACTGTTTATGCCATGATTAATATATAAATAAAGCCTTATGTCTTCAGTTGTTATGTAAATAATAACCAGTACTCGGCGAGGGATATAAATTCAATGAATTTGCTTGTTTAAATCAAAGCCCTGGGGTCAAAATTGGCCCCACCCCAGGGGGGTCTTTGATTTTCCCTATATGCATATAGTAAAAACTTAAAAAATCTTATTTTAAAGAACTCAAAGAGCTAGAGCTAAGATATTTAGCATGAAACATCTTCTAATGAGTATCTACCAGGTTTGTTCAAATAAAAGCCCCTGGATTAAAATTGGCCCTGACGTGGGTGAGGGTGGGGGGTGAGGTGATCATTATGTTTTTCATTATATGTGTGTAGTAAAATCTTAACTTTGTGAAACATCTTCTAATGGGTGTCTTCCAAGTTTGTTCAAATAAAAGCCCTGGGGTTTAAACTTGGCCTGCTCCGGGTGCCTTTATACAGGTGAGCGACCTCAGGACCATCATGACCCTCTTTTTCTATTATAGTTTTGTCCTCCTTACTGCGTCCAGTATTTTATTAGTCGAGCTTCCCTGTCTCCTACAGCTCTTGTTTCTTAAAGCTCTCTTATATGAGTTCCTTATCTTAATAATGCTCAAAGGAACATAATGCGTTAAGTCTCAATCACATGATGGCATTTAACTTATGATTCTTTTCTTTTTTATTTGCAGACTTTGAGGTGTCTTGAGGTGTTTCAGGCATAACAGCCTGTTAGATGAGTTAGATGAGAGGGAAGAGGTTTTTTCACCAAATTTGCTGGATCATACACCACAGAGAATGTTGTGACTAGACTGGGTGATTAAGTTACTTATTAATAAAGTTTTATAACATATAAAGCATTGGTGTGATATCTTGGATGAAGATGAAATAGTACATGCCTGTCTTTGCATAGTTTCCAACTCATTCATTGACAAGACAGTGCTTATTATAGCTTGATGGAAAAATGAGCAGAAGGAGGAACCAGTCTAGTTATGATAACTGCTCGTGCATGTTTGGATGATAACCTTTGTTGATTCAGCCATTGCTGCCTCATTTTCAGTCAAAATCACAGTGCCCAGGTCTTCTATAGCTGTAGCCTCGTTGTGAAGATATAATTCATTGAACATATTGTAAATTAGTTTCTTAACATTTTGTAGACTGAAATGTATATAAGGAGCATAGAGTATTAAGCATTTTTGTAGTCATATTTTTGATATTGTACAACTTTTCTTAAAGTGTTGTAGAAATAGTTCACTCAGATTTAAAGTGATTTAAAGCTCATTTTCAATCAAAGTTAATTGTAAAATATCAAGCATTTATGTGATAACTTGGATGAAGATGAAATAGTACATGTCTGTCTTTGCATAGGTTCCAACTCATTCATGGACAAGTGCTTATTATAGCTTGATGGAAAATGAGCAAAGAGGGGTACTAGTCTAGTTATGATAACTGCTTGTGCATGTTTGGGTGATAACCTGTGTTGATTCAGCCATTGCTGCCTCATTTTCAGTCAAAATCACTGTGCTCAGATATTTTACTGCTGTAAGAATTCTAGTGAATGGTTAGTATGTTGAATATCTTTGAAGTAGTTTAAGCTACTGGTTGAACACTTTCTTGGTTGTAAAACTTTATAGTTTCAGAATCAAAGACTGAATCAACTTGGAAGAGCAATATGTATTTTGTTAGTGTCAACCATTTTAACAGCCATAATAAATAGAAGCAAACATAGAAGTCAATGTGAGTCCTTTTTCCTTCTATTTACTTTTTTTAACGAAACCCTTTCAGAAGAAAGAAGTAATAATTTTCTTGTTTGTGCTGGTTTACCTTTTCATTAATGTCCATTTTCTTAAAATATGTAAAAGCTATTTATTTCGAACTTGGTATATATGTTTGTTGCCATAAAAGTATACTATTTCGGAAGGGCAGATAATCATAAAAGCATTTATTGCAAAGTTATGCACTGTTATTAAACTTAATTAGCCCTGTTAAGATCCATAAGATATTCACTTAAGAAAATTTAGTAAAGATTTTTTTGTGCATGTTAACCTTTTTGTTTAAGGTCAATTTTCTAAAAATGTGTAACAAGTATTCTCTTCAAACTTGGTATATACCTTTGTTTTCATACAGGGACACCAATTTAAAAAGGCAGTTACAGTTTTTTTTTTTTTGCAAAGATATGCACCTTTATAAGCTCACCAAATTCGAAGGTTCAGGGTGAGCTATTAGTCTCAAAGGGGGATGCTCTGGCATCATGCGTCAACAATCATCTTCTTCTCTGAAACAGCTGGGCAGATTTACTTCAAATTTGGTCTGTAGCGGCCTTGTGACAGTCACACTTAAATTTGCTCATGTCATTTCAATTGCCCCTTTTAGGGGTCAACAGAGCTAATAATAGAAAAACCTTTAAATATCTTATACTACAGAACTTATTTTTGAATGATCACCAAACTTTGTCTGTAGCATTCTTGGGTAGTCTTTTATCAAGTTTGCCCAAATTAATTTTATTGGCCCCTTTTAGGGGTCTCTAGAGCTAAAAATAGAAAACTTTTAGACCTCTTCTTCTAAAGAACTAATTGATGGATGATCACCAAACTTTGTCTGTAGCATCCTTTGGTAGTCTTTTATCAAGTTTGCTCATTAATTAATTTGATTGGCCCCTTTTAGATGAAAATTTGTGAACTTAAATTCTTTTTTTATGATCAATATCCAAAACCTCCGGTAACTGTCGTGTATTTTTTTCTAAAATGAAATAATCTTCTTGTTTGAAGACTAGTTCAGCGTCATTGTTATCCTACCAACAGCTTTTGATTATATGTATTCTATGCTCAAATTTAATTTTAAAACATATTGATAATAATTGCTACACAGTTTCATTATAAATATAAAATAAACATGTTTTGACTTCACACAAAGAAGATTGAAACCATACCAACTATAGATGATTTTTTTCTGATTCATGGAATGGTATATATTTTAACTTCCATTTATCACACTTTATTTTTACACTTCATCATTTATCATCACCTCAATTCCATAACATTCTAAGTGGACAGAAATATTTTATGAGAAAACTGAGTTGAAAATTTTTAGGTATCATATCTCGACAATTATTCAACATGAAACTTTCTTTTTTGGTACATGCCATCTGTGTATACATTTGAGCATGCATGCATTTTTAATATTCAGGGTATTTTATGATTAAATCAGAATTCTAAAACAATAAAGTTACAATAAAGTTAAAGTTCAACATTTCAAATTAATTCCAGAATGTCCTTCAAAGATAAAACATTTTAGACTTAACGAAACAAAACTTATGTGAAACACAATGTTCTATTTTATTTATTTCTGCTTAAACTTATGCAATAAAATTTACAAACAAAAGATTGAATAAAACAACTTTTTTATGTCCAAATGTGGAAAAAAACAGTCTTATAACATTAATTTTGATTTTGATACATACATGGATCTTCACTTTCTAGATCAAATATAACGAATTTTATATGCAATCTGAAAAAATATAACAGTTCATAATTTTTTCTGAGCCTTTCTGGTCTAATACAACAAGAAAAATAAGAGCTAATAATTGTTAATAAGGAACAAATTATGTCAGTGGTATTAACATTTGCTTTGTAAACACAACAAAACACAACGCTGAATTTCGAACCTGGAATATCTTTTTGTTTCATCTTCTTTTTTAATGTTTCACTCTGTTGATTCGTAGTGGATGACCTTTTCCCAATTTTAAGAATTGTCCTAAGATATTCACATATTGGAATCAAAGTGTTGGTCACTTTATGAGATAGAACATAATGAAATTGGTATAACCTTTCTCAAAATTAGAGATATAATAAGTCATTTGTTAATGTAGGTCTCTTCAACAGCTTTCCAATGCTATAAATATCTCAATTTTTCTAAAAATTGAAGATAGAACATTTTGGAATTGACGCAACGAAAATTTTCTAAGCTCTGTTTAAAACCTGTTTAGTTTGCCTTAAACTTGCTAAATTTGTGTGATGGATATTAAATGGAACAGTGTATTCAGTGTGTAATAGATTTCTGAGTACAAAAATGAGCCATTGTCAATCTGCATGAATATCATCAGTAGGCCCACACCTTAGGCTTGCTACAGGAAGCTACATGGTTTCTGCTTCACCAGATTTAAGATAATTCTAATAGGTTAACCTTGAATAATCTTGATAAATTTGTACCATTGATTTACCCTGCTTTGACTTTGGGAGTGTATATTATTAAAAGTTTAAGGGATTTCAGTATTAAAATACACATACTGGGCCGTTATAAAGATATGGAGCCTCCATACAGAGTAAATGGATGTACAGACAGGTCTGTCTGTATACTGGTGGCAGAGGTTCAGGTTTAACAGGTCTGTCTGTATACTGGTGGCAAAGGCTCAGGTCAGACAGGTCTGTCTGTATACTGGTGGCAAAGGCTCAGGTCAGATGGGTCTGTCTGTATGCTGGTGGCAGACAGGTCTGTCTGTATACTGGTAGCAAAGGCTCAGGTCAGACGGGTCTGTCTGTATACTGGTAGCAGAAGCTGCTGTACATAATGATTAAAGTTTTCGTATCACATAAGTTTCAAATGGAATTTAAATGGTATAAACAAATACTTAATGTTGAGACAAATAATAAGAGATTGATGCTCAGATTTAGATTATTAAGTAACTACCATTTATTTTAAATATTGTTTTAATATTTTTCTTTTACAGACAATTCTTGACTTTCAAACAGCTCAGATGATACTGTAGAATGCTCCATGGAGTACTGTTTACCGATTACTCTTTACCAGAAGAAGGTAATAACAATGTTGTTTTTTTTATCTAACTAATAGTACCTTTAACCTGCAGAATTTTTGTATGCTGGATTTGTCCTACTGTCAATATCAAATTTAACTACCAACATTTATGATAGTGGTCAGACTGTATGGCACTAAATAAGAACTTTCGCTTTATGTATATGCAGTATTTGGATAGAGTGGAAGTGGGTGCGTGAGCATGCGCTTTGCCATTATCTCAGTTACCATTCACGTTTTCAACGTGGTTGCTACGAAGCGTCATGTGTCTGGCTGCTGCTACACTAAGTGTACATGGCTTTTACAACTAGTATGTCAGTCAAACAAATCAAAATAACACACATAAACTACACATAGTTGTTTTCCGTATTAATATTTTGAATTGTCAAACAAATATCTCAGTATTCTTTCCAATTTAAAATATTGTTTACATGTGATGACCGGACGCTGTGTGTTTGATTACTTACAGTCCAGAAATTTCCTTTGTTTATCATCAAAACTCTTTTATTGTCATTTACAAAGTTTTACATAAAATTTTAAGCCTATTATAGCAATTGGCATGATATGGTCAATTAATTGTGTTGACGTGCCGTAAACATCCAAACAAACAAAGCCATCAAAACTCATATGTTTACCATAGCAACCATATATAGATAGAAAATAAATTATATAAGGTTAATGAAAACAAATTTCAGTTTCTTGACAAAAAATTGAATTAATATTAAATACAAAGTCTTAAGAAAAAGTCCCTTCTTTGAGTTCATTTAAAAGGGGAATAATTTGGTGGAATTTTAGACAGGGAAAAATGAGTTATCATTCATAGCTAGGGAATAATGGCCGACTGAAATCATGCAAGCAAGTTTGTAAGTGTATGGATGTGCAGACTGAAAGTTAGCTCTTAATGATGGCAACCATTTGCAGTTCTAGCATGTTCAAAATTAAACTGAACCCGGTACTAAATGAGAATCACTTTTTAAAGTAACATTAGTATCAAGCCACTGTATTGCAACTAATTGTGGTATACTTCAATTATATTGCAATATATTTTCATGTATATATATTGATATGATTGCAATACATTTATAAGTGACCAAGTTGTTTAATCGGTTGACTTCAAACCACTTGGTACACACCTGCTGTGGGTTTGAATCATGAAAGGGATTTTAATTCTTTCTTGTGAGGAATCTGCCCTGCTAGCTTACAAAAACGTGAATGGTTCTACTTAGGTGCCCGTTCCTGCCTGAAATAATGCATTGAAGGTGTGGCCTTCCTTTACCATTAAAGCTAAAAACTAACCATAATGGTGCAATTGAAATATAACCAAACCAATGAAAAAAGGAAAAATAAAACAAACCAATACATTTATCAATCATTATAAAAAGCAATGTTTAATTTTTAAGTTATCTTTAACTCTTTTGTTCAAATATGCTTTAAAGGTTAATGCACCTTAAATTAAACAAAGTTATACATTAAAAGTTGTATATGCATGTTTACAATAATATTAATAGATCATCCCAGAAATGATATAGGCAGTGCTTGTGTGGTTGCTTATTTTCATCAAATGTTTTAAAGACACATTAATCCTCATGGAGAAATCTATTTTCCTTTTGAAAATCTGATTTATATTTTGTTATTACAGATGTCAATAACTTTCGACAGACAGCTCACTAAATACTGTAGAGTGATTATAGATGGACACTATTTAGTTGAACAAAAAAAAGGTAGAAATAAATGTTTATTCATAACAATTTAGACATGTGCACATTTATCACATTTTAAGTCAAGATTGATAATTAATAAGAGATTAATACACGGCAAGAGAGGGCCGGAATGTGATAACCGGCCCGCAAAATGAATAATGGGCCCGAGGGCTTTAGTCCGAGGGCCATTATTCATTCAGGGCCTATTATCACCTTCCGGCCCTACTCTGACGTGTATTAATGTCTTTAATACACTTGGTAATAGTTGCATTTTAAAAAAACAACAACAACAAAGTTCTTTCGTTGAAATTCTTGTCTACACTTCTACTGTTCTGTACAGAGATGTTTACTCTTTGTGTATTCAAAGCAGTAGAATCTAGAAGCAAGTTTTATTTTCATTTTTTTCGGAATGAATTTGTCGTATATTTCTTCAAATTTCAATAGTAACAAAAATGTGTTTGTACTAAATACGCTTAAGCTCTCATAATAAAAATAAAGCGATTGTGCTGACAACCTACTTTCACTTTTACAGTTAACTGTTTGATGACGTAAAATATGACGTCATTGTTTCAGTTTGTGCACGTGCACATGTTCTGCTGGCTGATAACTAGTTCTCGGCCCCGGGCCGCAAATTCATAATAGGTCACGTGACACTCATAATCAGTTGAAATCATAGGCAATTTTGTTACTATATATAGTAATAAGTGTATTAAGTGGTGAAAATAAATAACCAAACTTTAAAGAAGTTATTATAAATAGATTGATAAGTCATTGGAAATATCTTCATTTACAGATCAAATTAGGCCATGGGGATTTAACATGTGTATGTGTTTAAATTGAAATTGCAAAGTGTTAAAATCAATAAAGAAGTTAATTTGTTTTTTTTTTTCTTTTTATTTTCTTTTAAACTATTCAATATAAAAAAACTAATTTATTAAACTCAAAATTGAGGCAAATTTGATAATGAAATGCGTTATAAGTTACTAATAAGTTAAAAGTGTATTGAAGGGAAACACCAAAAATTGACAATTAAAGAGGCTCCACTGAGATCTGGGATGTACTATCGTATGTTCCAGCTGAGATCAAAAAACCTAAAAACATAAAACATTTATTCGTACATAGATCAAGTGAAGCAGTTAAAATGGAAAAATATGCAAAGGCTGACAAAAGAGTATGCCCGAAATGAAATTGAAAATCCATTTTTTTTGTGTGTAATTTGTAGCCCAATTGAGCGAAAAGTGTTGCAACGCTTTGCATTTTGCTCATTAATAATGGATGATTCTGGTATAAGAAGGTGTGATAATGATCTGAAAATTTGCACACTCTAAGGTCTAGGCCTACATCAAATGATTCTTAAATATTGGGAAAAAAAATCTAGTCCTGTCAAGTTAAAAAAAATCAGTGGAATTCCTTAATGCAACGGTCGCAGGAACCAAGCATGAGAGAAATTTAAAATTTATGATATGTTTCCTTTTTGGTGAGGTTTTTCAATTGCATTTATATAAATGTTTAAAAATTATAACACTCTGAGTTACACTCTATACAGTAGATGTCTCTAAAGGTAGAAAAGATGTGGACTATGTTTTTTCGTGATCAGGTTGATGTATCACTACACTGTTATGGCGTAATTTGCTCCGGTATGAGCTAACTATTAGCAAAGAGAGGGACTTACTCCACAGCGAACAGACCACGGTGGTAAGGAGACAACCACCAAGTGGTAGCTAGACAGTAGCCAACCATTTTCTAATCTGGACTGATCACTAGACCGAGTGGTCACTTCATGTGTAAATGAGGACTAATCTTACATTAGTTAAGGGAGTAAATTCTCTATGCCAGTTGGAATTAGGAGTCCACGTCACAATAAGTACATGCAAATGTCACAATTATCATCGGTAACAAGTATATGAAACCGATATTTCACATGATTATAACTCTGAATGGAATGATAAAACAAAAAAAACCTCGCACACTTCTTGTCCTTACAATGCTTGTACTTGTTTATCGGAGTTTAGATGTAAGGAGAATATAGATTATAAGCAGATATGTCATTTGTTTGTGTCTAAAAGAGTGTTAAGAGACAATGAAGACAATACGATTCCAGGGTTACTGGTGCAGGTAGTTTGGTGTTTCTGTGACAATGTCATTTTGTGCCTCTATCGTGGTGGAGATGCACGACATATTTGTTCTAACAGTTGTAGTGTACAAAATATGTGTTGAAATAAAAGATAATTTGTTCGCTGATACTGTTTAAAACTGATGGTCATAAATGTAATAATGCCATTCTAGCTCAAATCTGTATATTATGTGACGCATATCAAATATAACATATTATTAAGAGTGTAACGAAAAACGTTTCCAAGAAATTACATCAAGGTGACGGTTAGTAATTCTCCACAAGTTAACGTGAGAAAGAATGAGCTATTTAACTTTAACTTCCAAAGCTTGTCACACACGTCTAGCCGAAGTCATGGATGCAACAAATTCCAATAATAGTCATTGGTTGTACGTAGTTTCTCCCCTTAGATTATTACTGAGGGGGTTGTATTTGATTAAACTTTCCCAATTAACGACAATAGATAAGTTATTCTTTGGGTATCTTGTGGTTAAGTCTTGGGTGTCTTGGGGTAATTGGACGAACCCCGCAGAATGTATCATGTTAAACATTTTTTCCGTCTATTGTTTTTAGCAACGACTATATGCGAAGTATATTAGAGAAGCTGTCCTACTCGCCACCCGTCGTCCGCAATCCAGATTTCAGATTAAAGTTTTGGTGCAGTAAAATATTTTTCACTATAACTTTGTCATGTCTTTTAAGGTATCAAACTTCAAACTTCAAATATATGTTACTTATCATCATCCCAATCTTATGTGACAAGGTTCATAACTCTAGCACCAATATTTTCTAATTTATCTCCCCCTTGAACTTAGAATTTTCCTCAAAAAATACTATTTTTTTACTGTGACTTCTTTATTTCTTAAGGGATCAACCTCATATTTCAAATATATTTACCTTAGCATCATCCCCATCATATGTGACAAGGTTCATAACTCTAGCACCAATATTTTCAGATTAATCTCCCCTGAAACTTAGGAATTTTCCTTAAAAAATATTTTTTACTATTACTTATTAATTTCTAAAGGGGTCAATTTCATACTTCAAATATATGTACCTTATATCATCTACATCTAATGTGACAAGGTTCATAGCTCTAGCACCAATATTGCAAGAATTATCTGCCCATAAACTTAGATTTTTTTTTTACTAGAAAAATGTTATTTTTTACTATAACTTTTATAGGTTTTAAAGGTATCTACCTCAAACTTCAAATTATTATTCCTTATCATCAATTACATTTTATGTGACAATGTTCATAACTCTTGAAGCAATATTAACAGATCTCTTTGAACTTAGGATTTTCTTTAAGAAATATTATAACTTCTTTTACTTTTTAAGGTCTCTACTTTAAACTTCAAAATATATATTTCTTATCATTGCACATGTCTTGTGTGACAAGGTTCATAACTCTAGCGTGACTATTTCTAGAATTATTCTCCTTGATCTTGGAATTTATGTAAACAAATGTTATTTTTTCTATACTATAACTTAATACATAATTATAACATAAATGATTTTTCTTTCATAGTTTTGTCCT
Source organism: Ruditapes philippinarum (assembly GCF_026571515.1). Classification (NCBI taxonomy): domain Eukaryota; kingdom Metazoa; phylum Mollusca; class Bivalvia; order Venerida; family Veneridae; genus Ruditapes; species Ruditapes philippinarum. The sequence goes on from NW_026856052.1 coordinate 15,311, forward strand.
CCTTACTGCGACAGTATTTTATTAGTCGAGCTTCGCTGTCTCCTGTGACAGCTCTTGATTCTTGTCATTGCACTAAAATCAACATAAGCTCTCTGTTGTGTACTTTTCATTTTGAAATAGATAAACTACATCTAATTGCAACAATATTGATTAATGGCTAATCAAGTTCAAGGTCAAGTCAATGCAATCTAAATATTAACAGAAACATATACCCCCATCACAGTAGGGACAAAGCTTTAATTTGTTCTTTTAATTAATTGGATAATACACATCACATGTGTACTTTATTCATTTGTATATGCTAAAACTATTCATATACTGTATATTTGCAATTTTGCATATTGAAATTAATTCACAAATAATTGATCATGCAAAATTGATTTCTTTTTAGGCAAACTTTCGCCTATCATTTTGAAAACTCGTTTTCATGAGACAGCATCTTACATGAATAAGTTTAAATGTTCAGGTACTGAGATTGATTTTTAGCTTGAACTATTGGCAGAATAATGGAGCAAATGCAGTCACCCGTTTGTCGGCATCGGCTTCCCAGTGGTTAAGTTTTTACGTGTAAGGTAGTATCTCCATAACTACTAAAGGGAATGGATGGAAACTTCACACACTTGTTCTCTGTGATTATCTAACATGATTGGCACAAGTCCCATAACTCTGATTTGCTTTGTTGCATAATTATGCCCCTTTTTTGACTTAGAAATTCTTGGTTAAGCTTTTGCGTGCAAGCTGGTATCTCCATAACTACTGAAGGGAATGAATGGAAACTTCACACACTTGTTCTCTGTGATTATCTTTTATGATTGGCACAAGTCCCATAACTCTGATTTGCTTTTTTGCATAATTATGCCCCTCTTTTGACTTAGTTACGGGGCTAATGTGCCAATCATGTTAAATAATCACAGACTTCAAAATTCTTGGTTAAGTTTTTACGTGCAAGCTGGTATCTGCATAATTACTAAACGGAATGGATTTAAACTTCACATCCCATAATTCTGATTATTTTTTTTATAATCATGCACCTTTTTCTGCTTAGAAATTCTTGATAAAGTTTTTGCTTGTAAGCTGGTATCTCCATAACTACTGAAGGGTTTGTGCCTTTTTTGGAACAATTTTATGCATTCATAATGATAAAGCAGTGATTAACTTGATAAAACATCTTAACATGTACCTGCTTGATTATAGATATAAAATTTAAGGAATCATATTTTCACAAGTATTTCCGCATGCAAAAATTCCCCTTTTTGACATTTGCAAAATTTTTGTGATGCAAAAATAATCCACTTATACAGTATTGCGTATTGATTGTTAACACTCTTGACATCACGAGGCTACGGTCACACTTGACAGGTTTAAAGGGACTCCACTGAGGTTTAAAAGCCTAAAGCATAACATTTGAATTTCTTACATAAATAAGCTGGGGCACTTTAAACAGAAATATATGCAAAGATAGTTAAGAAATGTACTTTGAAATAAATTGAAAATCGTATTTTTATGCTTTTCTTATCCCGATTTGAGTGAAAAGCGTTTAAATGCTTTTCATTTTCGGTCATTTTTTTACAATTTGAATAATTATTCTGGAAAAATGAAGTGCGCGAATGATCTGAAATTTTGCACAAAGATTAGTGGTCTAAACCTACATCAAATGGTACATTTATCTGGAAAAAATATTTTCAGTCCCATCATGTCAAAAAACCTCAGTGGAGTTCCTTTAAGAAGTCAGTAGATGTGATGAATTCATGTGGTCGCATTGGCAAGTTATAGGAAATATAACTTATAATAATGTTGTTCTTGTGATAACTTTGAATTTTTATGCTCCCCATAGTTGTCGCTTTGTCTGTCTGTTTGCTATTCTTGTCCAAGACATAACTTTGAAACAACAAGAGGTATCAACATGAAACTTTGTAGGTAGATAGATCTCATTGAGTAAATGTATTTTGGAATTACTGCCCTTTGTTATTTTTACACTTTGAATTTTGTCAATGACATAACTCTAAAACTATAAGAGATATCAACATGAAACTTTGTAGGTAGATATATCGCATTGGGTAAAAGTTCAATGCAAAAGAACTATAACTCTATATTGCCTACTTTTAGAGTTATTGCCCTTTGTTTATTTTTACACTTTGAACTTTATCTTGGACATAATTTTAAAACTATAAGAGATATCAACATGAAACTTTATAGATAGATTGATCTCATTTTGTAGAAGTGCAGTGCTTAATAATCATTATTCTGTCTTGCTCAATTTTGGAGTAATTGCCCTTTTTTATTTTTACTTTGAACTTAGACCTGGACATAACTCTAAAACTATAGAGAGGGGTATCAACATGAATTTCATAAAGGGTAGATAGAGTCACTTATTGAGAGAGGGGAAGAAGTGTTAAAAAGTTGCAAAAAAAACATAACTCTGTCTTGCCTAATTTTGGATTTATTGTCATTTGTTATTTTAACACTTAAAACTTTGCCTGGGACATAACTCTAAAACAATAAAAGGGGTTTCTTGTTATTAACAAGAAACTGTGTAGGTAGATAGATCTTATTGGTAGAAGTGCATGGCAAAAGAACTTTAACTCTGCCTTGCCTAATTTGGAGTTATTTCCCTTTGTTTCTTTTTACACTTAGAACTTTGTCTGTGACATAACTTGAGAACAATGAAACATATTAACACAACTTAACACTTTGTAGGTAGAAAGTTCTTAGATAGTGGAAGTGCAGTGTTTAATAACAGTAATTATCCCTTCTCTTATTTTGGAGTTGAGTTATTGCCCTTTGTTCACTGTTACACTTTGAACTTTGTCTGGGACATAACTTGGGAACTATATAACCTGGTATCAACATGAAACTGATACATTTGAATGAGTAGAAGTGCAGTTTAGAAGTTTTTTGCCCTTTTTCATTTTGACACTTTGAATTTTGTCCTGGACATAATTTGAGAACTATAAAAGGTATCAACGTGAAACTTTAGCGGTATATAGCCTTGGGTAGAAGTGCAGTGCAGAAGAACCATTACCCTCCCTGCCCTAATTTTGAAGTTATTGCCCTTTGTTCATTTTTACCTTTTGAACATTGTCCGAGACATAATTTGAGAACTATAAAAGGTATAAAACATGAAACTATGTAGGGAGATAGATCTCAATGAGAAGAAGTGCAGAAATCTCAGGGAGAAAGAAAGAACGTATTGCACTTAAAGCTACAAATCCAACACTTACCAGAAATTATGATGTTGGGTTGTTTCAGGGAAACTTAATCCCAGTAGCAGATACGAGATCTGAGAAAAGATGACAGAAACTAACCATAATATAATCATGACAGGACATAGGTAACTTCATAATTTCCCAACGTCTTTCTTCCTTAAAAGAATATTTATATCTTTTTGATCTTTATAATCATGCCTTGTAGTGTTTACAAGAAATAAAAATAGATCAATTTGTTTAGGAGCACAAAAACAAATAGGTTATTTTTGAAAAAATAATGTTAATGCCACATTTAATTGTTTGGAGTTAATAATTGTATACATTATGATACATCAGTTTCAAACGCAGTGAAAGTAAATAAACATATTTGAGATGTTTAGTTATTAACTTTACATTGTGATTTTCTCAACTGCCTTTTCTGCTGAAAATTATCAGAGGTGATGTCTTTATTTAAGAAAATAAGAATACTGCCAAGTTGAAAAATTATTTGTTTAAAAAAAGATATAATAAAAATGTGTATTTCTTTATATTTCATCTTTATATTTCAGGAAACATACTTCAAACTATGGATGTGTATTAGAAGAACAGACATTATGCATATATAATCACTTGGAAGGGACGTGTCAATCACCAACTTTATATTGTGTTGTGAACATTTAATTAACCTGCTGAATTTCTTAAACTTTTTCCTATGATATTTTCAAATAAACCATTTTTTCATTCTAGTTTAGTTAGGGGAGAGTTAAGTGAAGAGTTGAAGAGGAAAGTCGAGTGAATGGGTTAAGGGGAGAGCTGCAGAAGAGTGTTATTGGGGATTATTTAGATAGTTTTATGGGTGATAGTTCAGTGTTTATCGGGGAGAAGATGATTGAGGTTTAAGGGAAAGAGTATAGCTTAAGGGAAAAGTTAAGGTTGCTTTGAAAGTTTAGGAGTTAATTTGTGTTGACAGGGAGAGTTGAGTTGAGGTTACGGGGAGAGTTGAGTTGAGATAACCGAAGATTTGAGAAGAGTTGAGATAACTGGGAGAATTAAGTGGAGTTGAGGTTACCCGGGGAGAGTTGAGTTGTGGTTACGGGGAGAGTTGTGTTAAGTTGAGACCATGGGAGAGGTGAGTTGAGGTCACAAAACGGAGAGTTGAGTAAAGTTAAGGTTTACGGAAAGTGGGTTGAGTTGAGGTTACGGGAAGAGTTGAGGCTGTTCCAGTTTTGAGTCACAATTACCGGGAGAGTTGAGTATTAAAATGGGAGCAATCTTGAGTACTGAGGTTACGGGGAGAGTTGAGTGTTGAAGTGTAGGTTACGGGGAGAGTTTGAGATTAGAGGGAGAGTTGAGTTAAGTTGAGATTAGAGGGAGAGTTGAGTTGAGATTACAGGGAGATTTGAGTTGAGTTTACAGGGAGAGAGTTGAGTTGAGATTAAGGGAGAGTTGAGGTTCAGGGGAGAGTTTGAGTTTAGTTGAGATTACGAGGGAAAGTTGAGTTAACATAATTGGGAGAGTTGAAGTTGAGATTATAGGGAGAGTTGAGTTTAGGTGTTAAGGTAAGAGTTGAATGTTGGTTAAGGAGATAGTGGGTGTGGAGTTAAAGGAGACAAGAGTGTTAAGGGGAGAGTTGTGTTAAGGGTGGGAAGAGGGAGAGTTGGGTGGTGAGTTAAGGGAAATTTGGAGTGTTTTTGAGTTAGGGTGAGAGTTGGGTGTTATAGTTAAGGAAGGGGAGAGAGGTTGTTGAGTTTATGGAGAGTTTGGTGTTAAGAGTAAAGTGGAGTGTGTGTTGTGTATCCTTATTTTATTAATCATCAAAAGGAGGAGAATATAGAAAAAACTGGAGATTCAGGAAGAGACTTGGGGTGTTTTGAGTAAAGGGAGATAGGTTAGTATTGAGATTTAACGCGTTGGATGGAGTTGGATTTTGATTTATAGGCTGAGAGACTTGGGTGTTTGTTATATGATATATAACGGAGAAGCTTGGTATGCTATAAAGTTTTGATGGGGTGAGTCAAATGGATGTTGAGATTAAGATGAGGCGAGGAGTTGGAGTGAATTATAGGAGAGAGTGGTTGTGAGAGAACAGATAATGAGTCGAGAAAGAGTAGAATGTCAGGTTAATGGTGGTGAGAGAGTAGATTGTTGAGTATTTATGAGTTTCTACAAAAATGATGACAAGCAGAGAGTCGGTAATATTAGAGTAAGTTTAAGATATGATAGTGTGCGATGTAAGAGTTAAAGGTATTGTTGGGTGTGAGTTAAGAGGAGAGTTTGAAAGTTGTGGTAATGGGAGAGTGGTTCTTAGGGGGAAAGCTTGGTGTTGAGTAAAATGGAGAGTTAGGTGTTGAGTTAGGGGAGACTTGGGTGTGGAATTAAGGGGACAGAGTAGAATGTTGAGTTAAGGGGAGAGTGGTTGTTAAGGGGAGAATTGGGTGTTGAGTAAAGAGGAGAGTTGGGTGTTGAGCTAAGGGCATACTTGGGTGTTCAGGTGAGAGTTGCATGTTGGGTTAAGGAGAGAGTGGGTGTGGAGTTAAAGAAGAGAGTTGAATGTTGAGTTAAGGGGAGAGTTTGGTGTTGACTTAAGGGAAGAGTTGGATGGTGAGAGTTTGGTGTTGACTGAAGGGAAGAGTTGGATGGTGAGTTAAGGGGAAATTGGGTGTTTTGAGAGTTGGGTGTTAAGTTAAAGTGAGGGCTGGATGTGGAGGTAATGGGAGAGAGGTTGTTGAGTTAAGGGGAGCGTTTGTTATTGAGTTAAGGGCAGAGTTGGGTGTTGAGTAAAGTGGAGTGTGTGTAAAGGGGAGAATAGAATAATGAGATTAGGAGAGACTTGGGTGTTGAGTTAAGGGAGATAGGGTTATGAGTTAAGGGGAGAGTTGGATGTTGAGTTAATGGGAGAGTTGGATGTTGAATTAAGGAGAGAGTGGGTGTTGAGATAAGTGGAGAGTTGGATGTTGAGTTAAGGGGATAGTGGGTGTTGAGATTATGGGAGAGTTGGATGATGAGTTAAAGGTAGATAGGGTGTAGAATTAAAGGAAGTGTTGGGTGTTGAGTTAAGGGGAGAGTTAGAAGTTGTGGTAATTGGAGAGTGGTTCTTAGCGGTAAGCTTGGTGTTGAGTAAAATGGAGAGCTAGGTGTTGAGTTAAGGGAGACTTGGGTGTTGAATTAAGGGGACAGAGTAGAATGGGAGAGTGGTTGTTAAGGGAGAAATGGTGTGCTGAGTAAAGAGGAGAGTTGGGTGTTGAGTTAAGGGTAGAGTTTGATGTTGAGGTAATGGGAGACTTGGGTTTTGAGAAAAGGGGAAAGTTGGATGTTGAGTTAAGTCGAGTTAAGGGGAGAGTTGGATGTTAAGTTTAGGGGGAAATTGGGTGATTTGAGTTGTGGATGGGAGAAGTTAAGGGAAGGGGAGAGAGGTTGTTGAGTTTATGGGAGAGTTTGGTATTGAGTTAAGGTGAGAGTTGGGTATTGAGTAAAGTGGAGTGTGTGTTAAGGGGAGAATTGAATAATGAGATCAGGTGAGACTTGGGTGTGAGTTAAGGGAGATAGGGTTATGAGTTAAGGGGAGAGTTGGATGTTGAGTTGAAGGGAAAAAGGGTGTTGAGTTAGGTTAAGGGTTGGATGTTAAGTTTAGGGGAGAGTTGGATGTTGAGGTAAGGGGAGAGTGGGTGTTAAAGGGGAGAATTGGGTGTTGAGTTAAGGGGAAAGTTGGTTGTTGAGTTAAGGAGAGATTGGGTGTTGAGTTAAGATTATACTTGGGTGTTAAGTTAAGGTGAGAGTTGGATGTTGGGTTAAGGAGAGAGTGGGTGTGGAGTTAAGGGGAGAGAGTTGAATGTTTAGTTAAGAGAGAGTGGTTGTTAAGGGGAGAGTTGGGTGTTGACTTAAGAGGAGAGTTGGATGGTGAGTTAAGGGGGAAATTGGGTGTTTTGAGTTGGGGTGAGAGTTGGGTGTTAAGTTAAGGGAAGGGGAGAGAGGTTGTTGAGTTTATGGGAGAGTTTGGTATTGAGTTAAGGTGAGAGTTGGGTGTTGAGTAAAGTGGAGTGTGTGTTAAGGGGAGAATTGAATAATGAGATCAGGTGAGACTTGGGTGTGAGTTAAGGGAGATAGGGTTATGAGTTAAGGGGAGAGTTGGATGTTGAGTTAAGGGGAGAGTGGGTGTTGAGTTTATGGGAGAGTTGGATGTTGAAGTAAGGGTAGAGTGGGTGTTAAGGGGAGAATTGGGTGTTGTAAGGTTAAGGGGAAAGTTGGTTGTTGAGTTAAGGAGAGATTGGGTGTTGAGCTCAGGGCATACTTGGGTGTTAAGGTGAGAGTTGGATGTGGGTTAAGGAGAGAGTGGGTGTGGATTTAAAGAAGAGAGTGAATGTTTGAGTTAAGAGAGAGTGGTTGTTAAGGGGAGAGTTGGGTGTTGACTTTAAGGGGAGAGTTGGATGGTGAGTTAAGGGAGATAGGGTTATGAGTTAAGGGGAGAGTTGGATGTTGAGTTGAAGGGGAAAAAGGGTTTAAGTTAGGGTTAAGGGTTGAATGTTAATTTTAGGGGAGAGTTGGATGTTGAGTTAAGGGGAGAATGGGTGTTAAAGGGGAGAATTGGTTGTGAGTTAAGGGGAAAGTTGGTTGTTGAGTTAAGGAGAGATTGGTGTTGAGTTAAGATCATACTTGTGTGTTAAGTTAAGGTGAGAGTTGGATGTTGGGTTAAGGAGAGAGTGGGTGTGGAGTTTAGGGGAGAAGAGAGTTGAATGTTGAGTTAAGAGAGAGTGGTTGTTAAGGGGAAGAGTTGGGGGTTGACTTAAGAGGAGAGTTTGGATGGTGAGTTAAGGGGGGAAAATTGGCGTGTTTTGAGTTGTGGTGAGAGTTGGGTGTTAAATTAAGGGAAGGGGAGAGAGGTTGTTGAGTTTATGGGAGAGTTTGGTATTGAGTTAAGGTGAGAGTTGGGTATTGAGTAAAGTGGAGTGTGTGTTAAGGGGAGAATGGAATAATGAGATCAGGTGAGACTTGGGTGTGAGTTAAGGGAGATAGGGTTATGAGTTAAGGGGAAAAGGGTGTTGAGTGAGGTTAAGGGTTGGATGTTAAGTTTAGGGGAGAGATGGATGTTGAAGAAAGGGTAGAGTGTGTGTTAAGGGGAGAATTGAATAATGAGATCAGGTGAGACTTGGGTGTGAGTTAAGGGAGAGATATGTTGGATGTTGAGTTGAAGGGAAAAAGGGTGTTGAGTGAGGTTAAGGGTTGGATGTTAAGTTTAGGGGAGAGTTGGATGTTGAGGTAAGGGGAGAGTGGGTGTTAAAGGGGAGAATGGGGTGTTGAGTTAAGGGGAAAGTTGGTTTTTGAGTTAAGATTATACTTGGATGTTAAGTTAAGGTGAAATTGCATGTTGGGTTAAGGAGAGAGTGGGTGTGGAGTTAAGGGGAGAGAGTTGAATGTTTAGTTAAGAAAGAGTGGTTGTTAAGGGGAGAGTTGGGTGTTGACTTAAGAGGAGAGTTGGATGGTGAGTTAATGGGGAAATTGGGTGTTTTGAGTTTGGGTGAGAGTTGGGTGTTAAGTTAAGGGAAGGGGAGAGAGGTTGTTCAGTTTATGGGAGAGTTTGGTATTGAGTTAAGGTGAGAGTTGGGTATTGAGTAAAGTGGAGTGTGTGTTAAGGGGAGAATGGAATAATGAGATCAGGTGAGACTTGGGTGTGAGTTAAGGGAGATAGGGTTATGAGTTAAGGGGAGAGTTGGATGTTGAGTTGAAGGGAAAAAGGGTGTTGAGTGAGGTTAAGGGTTGGATGTTAAGTTTAGGGGAGAGTTGGATGTTGAAGTAAGGGTAGAGTGGGTGTTAAGGGGAGAATTGGGTGTTGTGTTAAGGGGAAAGTTGGTTGTTGAGTTAAGGAGAGATTGGGTGTTGAGCTAAGGGCATACTTGGGTGTTAAGGTGAGAGTTGGATGTTGGGTTAAGGAGAGAGTGGGTGTGGAGTTAAAGAAGAGAGTTGAATGTTGAGTTAAGAGAGAGTGGTTGTTAAGGGGAGAGTTTGGTGTTGACTTAAGGGGAGAGTTGGATGGTGAGTTAAGGGGAAATTGGGTGTTTTGAGTAAGGGTGAGAGTTGGGTGTTAAGTTAAAGGGAGGGCTGGATGTGGAGGTAATGGGAGAGAGGTTGTTGAGTTAAGGGGAGCGTTTGTTATTGAGTTAAGGGGAGAGTTGGGTGTTGAGTAAAGTGGAGTGTGTGTAAAGGGGAGAATAGAATAATGAGATTAGGAGAGACTTGGGTGTTGAGTTAAGGGAGATAGGGTTATGAGTTAAGGGGAGTGTTGGATGTTGAGTTAATGGGAGAGTTGGATGTTGAGGTAATGGGAGAGTGGGTGTTTAGGGGAGACTTAGGTGTTGAGTTAAGGGGAGTTGGATGTTGAATTAAGGAGAGAGTGGGTGTTGAGATAAGTGGAGAGTTGGATGCAGAGCTGCATTACTGGTACTGGTACTGGTACTGCAGTACGTACTGCAGCGATTTTGCAAGTACTGGTACTGATACTGAATTACTCTTACAAAATTTTGCTACTACTGGTACTGGTACTGCATTACTGTCTTAAAAAGTGGTACTGCTACTGCATTACCCAGTACTTTTGGTTTTGATAAAATAAAAAATAACATCAATTTTTCTCATCAAATAAAGCTGTAAATTACATGAACTATATTTTATTTTTGTGAAAAAGTAAGTTATCAAGTCTAAAGATAATTTGCTGCAATATTCCTTTAAATGTTAACATAGCATTCATCATAAAAAGCACCAAAGACTTTAAGTAAAAATTAAATTAAGATAAACAGACCCTTAAATATCCTTACTAAAATCTTTTATAATACTTTGTATTTACTAGTAAAAGAGCAAAATAAACACTAATTAATTTCTTCTATTCTAAAAAATCCCATTTCAAGTGAAAAAAGTGACCATAAAAAGTTGTTATTTACTTTGGTATAATTAAATTGAACAGAGGTGTGAAAGGCAACACAAGACTGTTGTTTTTAAATGAAAGATGTTTGCATTGTATTTATACAGTTGACTGGTTACTAAACAATTAATAGATATGACATGAATATATGTGGTAAATATTGTTTGTAAAAACTATGTTAAAACTATAAAGTTGTAAATATGTTAGCAATTATGTTAAAACTATAAAGTTGTAAATATGTTAACTTATGTTAACTTTAAAGCAGCACGCCTCCAGATTCATCCTAATTGTCATGAAAATTTTGAATATGTATTTAAAGGTAAAATATTGTTAAATGAACAAAGAAAGTACTTGTCACATTACAATTGGCACTTAAAATCCACGTAAATCACCAAAAGAGGTCAAAACATGCATAAATAGCTCCTACTGCGTTAGTAACGCAGTAGAAATATAGTGATAAATACTACAAAATACAGTTATTAATTGCACATAAGATATAAATTATCACTTGAATCTTTAATTTGTTTACTTTTTTCAAAGTTTTAGTAATTTTTTTCCAAGTTTAATTTTCTTGAAATATTTTGGGTCATCTGGAGGCATGCAGCTTTAAAGTAAATTATGATTTTATATCTTTGCAGAATAATATTTGCAATTGTATTAATTCAAACTTTGTTGAATATATAAAAGTAATGGTACTGATACTTAATTACTCCACCAAAAAAAGTACTGGTACTGCAGTACCGAGCTATAATCTAGTACTGGTACTGGTAATGGTACTGCATAATTTGCCCAGTACTGGTACTGGTACTTAAGTACTACACCCTTAGTACTGATGCAGCTCTGGTTGGATGTTGAGTTAAGGGGAGAGTGGGTGTTGAGTTTATGGGAGAGTTGGATGATGAGTTAAAGGTAGATAGGGTGTAGAGTTAAAGGAAGTGTTGGGTGTTGAGTTAAGGGGAGAGTTGGAAGTTGTGGTAATGGGAGAGTGGTTCTTTGGGGGAAAACTTGGTGTTGAGTAAAATGGAGAGTTAGGTGTTGAGTTAAGGGAGAATTGGGTGTTGAGTTAAGGGGAGAGTTGGATGTTGAGATAAGGGGAGAGTGGGTGTTGAGTTTATGGGAGAGTTGGATGATGAGTTTAAGGTAGATAGGGTGTAGAGTTAAAGGAAGTGTTGGGTGTTGAGTTAAGGGGAGAGTTGGAAGTTGTGGTAATAGGGGAGACTTGGGTGTTGAATTAAGGGGACAGAGTAGAATGTTGAGTTCAGGGGAGAGTGGTTGTTAAGGGGAGAATTGGGTGTTGAGTAAAGAGGAGAGTTGGGTGTTGAGTTAAGGGTAGAGTTTGATGTTGAGGTAAGGGGAGACTTGCGTTTTGAGTAAAGGGGAAAGTAAGATGTTGAGTTAAGGAGAGAGTTTGATGTTGATGTATTGGAGAGAATGGGTGTTGACATAAGGGGAGAGTTTGATGTTGAGTTAAGGGGAAAGTTGGATGTTGAGGTAAGGGGAAAATGGGTGTTAAGGGAGAGTTGGGTGTTGAGTTAAGGGGAGAGTTGGATTTTGTGTTAAGGAGAGAGTGGGTGTTGAGTTAAGGGGAGAGAGTTGCATGTTGAGTTAAGGGAAGAGTTGGTTGTTGAGTGTACTGGAGAGTTTGATGTTGAGTTAAGGGAAAATTGGGTGTTGACTTAAGGGGAGAGTTTGATGTTGAGTTCAGGGGAAAGTGGGTGTTGAGTACAGGGGAGAGAGTTTTATGTTGAGTTAAGGGGAGGGTAGGGTGTTGAGTAAAGAGGAGTGGGTGTTGAGTTGATGGGAAAGTTGGATTTTGATTTTTAAAGGGAAAAGGTTTGGTTTTTGAGTTAAGGGGGAGAGTATCTTTAATTCGGGCCCCCTTTGTCAGGGGACAGTGCATACACAAGTAAATTTTTGCAAATTTTAAATGTTTTGCAGAACTCCGGAAAATATTTCCCTTTTAATCTAAATAGAAAAAGACGCGTGCGCAGAAATGATTTGGTAAGGTATCTGTAATGAGCGCATTTTTTTTTTTTTGCGCGGAGCTTCTCAGTTGCTGCATTGCAGCGACATTTGTACTCTAGAGGTTACATTTCAGCCCAAATATCATGGAAATTGGTCATAAAGGTTGTTTGAATGATTTTCAGTTCAGGTTTCAATATGGGTCATCTGAGGTCAATAAAAGGTCACATCAAATAAAAAGGCATAATGGAAAAACTTTATTAACATTTGCACAATTTCAGATGCAGATAATTTTTATAAAGTTTATGTTTTCAGATGATTAAGTTCATGAATTATGTCTGCTTTTCATTCATTGCTAACAATATTGATTGAGAGCCTTAATATTTAAGTGAGCGATATAAGGGTCATCATGGCCCTCTTGTTTCATTATTTGGTTTTATACTTCAAAAGAATAAAAATAAAATTCTAATGTTACTTGAAAGAATAATGTTTCTAAATTTCAGGTTAAGAGAAATTGGTGTGAAATCATCACAAATCCTAGTTAGAACAGTAGTTCAATACTTTATAAAAGTTAATATTTTATTTAGTTCTGCAAATTGTATCACTCTTTGAGCTATTTTATGCATGGACAATTATCATCTCTGTAGAATTATGATTCTGACCCTAAACAAAAACATCTCATAATCTAGTTTTAACTCCAGAATGATGTCTATGACAGAAAAGTGAAAACATTGACTTATACAGTCTTTGTGTAGTTTCATACACTTGTTACTATAAACAGTTGCCCTGCATGTAACTGACCTTAATTTGTATCAATAAAACCAGGAAGCAACGATGCGAACCTAAGAAGGTCTTCCCTCTATAAATAGGATTTTTTAACAACAGAAAATTTGTTTGTTTGTTTGTTTTGGTTTTACGTCACACCGACACAATATAGGTCATTGCAATGGCGACGTTCCAGCTTTACTGGTGGAGGAAGACCTCTGGTGCCCTTCCGTGCATTTCAGGCACGAACGGGCACCTGAGTAGAACTACCGACGTTCCGTAAGCTAGCTGGATAGCTTCCTCACATTATCCGAACACAGATGATGTAGATGATATGGAGGTGGTTACCTCTGATGATGAGAAGTCTGTAATAAATTTAGAAATTTTCGCATAGGATAGAGGTCAATGCCCAACATGAAGTAATGACTATATTAACTTAATTGCATGGAATGTCGAAGGTTTGAAATCGAATTTTTTTTATTCTGATATTTCTGACTTTTTATCACAATATGATATAATTAGTTTGCAAGAGGCATGGAATGAAGACTATAGTTATTGTGATAATACTTCCCTGATTTTTCATCTTTTTATTTGTCTGCAAAATTGTTTACCTGCGGTGGAAGAAATATGAGTGGGGTACTTGTGCTGGTTAGAAACTGTTATACAAAGTTTGTTAAGCGCGTTTGTGATGAGTTTAGCTATGATGTTATATTACTGATAAGTAAAAGTTTGTTTAATATAGAAAATGATGTTTTATGTTTCATTGTATCTTCCACCAGAACATTTACCGTTCTATACTGACAATAGAGTTTCCGGTTTAAAACAATTAGAAGATGTTATTATAAGAAACAATTTCTTAAATACTGCTCTGAATGCTAAATTGAGATTTCAATGCTAGAACAGGTACTTTATGTGATTTTATTATTGGTACGCACAATATCCCAGAACTTGATGAATTTAACGATATAGTTGATGGTGATATGGTACTTTTAGAACTTCAAATGATACTAAAATTAATAAGTTTGGGAGAGCGTTAATAGATTTTTGTAAAGTGCTTTCTTGTTATATCATTAACGGAAGATTTGGCAGAAGTACTGGTAGTGATGGTTTCAATTTTGTAAATCAAAATGGTTGCAGTACAATAGATTATTTTATTCTGACAAAAACTTTGATGGATCTTTTTAAGAAATTTTGAAATCAAAACAAATACAGAAAGTTGTCTTTTCCCACTGTCTTTATCAATGATTACGTTACAACAGCAAAGCAAGGATAAACATGTGGTATCCGACGGTGTGTATTATGATTTAAATAGTGACAATTGCGAAGAATACCGCAGGAATTTATCTGAAAATAAATTAAAGGGTAATACAATATGTTAAATGATGACAATTGTGATATTAATGATATTATACAAGAATTTGAAATGTCAATAAATAAAAGTTGTACTGAGTTTAAGAAAATAAGATATAGAGTGAGAAAAAAATGCATGGTTTGATTCAGATTGTAGACAAGCAAAACGAAAATCGCAAAAATTGCTTAAAAATTTTAGAAAAAAAAAAATGTAATGAAATATTAAATGTTTATATTAGAAAGTAAACATAAACATTGGTTATTAACTAAAAATTATTTATCTAAAGTAGATTCATGTGTTCATGACCCGCGTAGATTTTGGCGGGAAATAAAAGGTGTACTTATTGTCCCCCGCCTTTTCGAAGAAAAAAGGGGGATATAGTAATAGTCCGTCTGTCCGTCCGTCTGTCCGTCCGTCCGTCGTACTTTCGTGTCCGGTCCATAACTTTGTCATTTATCAAAGGAATCTGAAATAACTTGGCACAAATGTTTGTTATAATAAGACGATGTGTCATGCGCAAAAACCAGACCCCTACCTCCAGGGTCAAGGTCGCACTTGCTCATTCAAGGTCAACATTGTCTATTTGATGGTATATGTTGTGTCCGGTCCATAACTTTCTTATCTCTGAAGGAATTTTGTAAATACTTGCCACAATTGTTCACAATAATGAGACAATGTGTCATGTGCAACAACCGGTCACCTACCTCCAATGTCAATGTTACACTTAGAGGTCAAAGATTAACATAGTCTATTACAGGGAATATTTTGTGTCCGGTCCATATCTTTTTTATTGATGATAGGATTTTGTAAATACTTGCCACAAATAGTCACTATGATAAGACAACGTGTCATGCGCAACACCTGGATCCCTACCTCCAGGTTCAAGGTCACACTTAGAGGTCAAAAGTTAACATAGTCTGATTTAGAGTATATTTTGTACTTCTTCAGGATTTTGAAATAACTAGACACAAATAGTCACAATAATAAGACAATATGTCAGGTACAACACCTGCACCCCTACCTCCAAGGTCAAGGTCACACTTAGAGGTCTAAGGTTAACAGAGTCTGTTATATGGTTTATTTTGTGTCCTGTCTATAACTTCTTCATAGATCAAGGAATTTTGAAAATACTTGGCACAAATAGTCACAATGAAAAGATAATATGTCATGCATAACACATGTGTCCCTACCTCCAAGGTGAAGGTCACACATAGAGGTCAAAGATTTACATAGTCTGATATAGGGTATATTTTGTGTCCAGTCCATAACCTGGGATTTTAAAAATACTTTGCACAAATAATCACAATAATAAGATAATATGTCAGGCGCAAAACATGGGTCCCTACCTCCAAGGTCACACTTAGAGGTCAAAGATTGACCTAGTGTGTTATAGGGTATATTTTGTGTCCGATCTATAACTTCTACATAGTTCAAGGGATTTTAAAAATACTTGGCACAAATAGTAATATTAATAAGACGATATGTCATGCACAACACTTGCACCCCTACCTCCAAGGTCAAGGTCACACTAAGAGGTCAAAAGGTTAACATGATAGAATTTTAAATTCCGTGTTTCATTTTACTAGTATTTCTTTAATAAATTTATTGTTGCATTTGCAGATCTAGCATTGATCATAATTTTGGACTGAATGTCCTTAAATCCATAACTATAAATCTTTTGAAATAGCACAATTTTATGCTTCATATAAATCTTCCCCGAGGCGGGGGAATTTGGTAACTCTGTTACAAATTCTTGTTAAATCTAAAACTGAATCTAACATATCATTAGATGACTGGTATAATCATTTTAGAGATTTGTTTTCTAGTACTTATACAAATCAGAATAATGAAACCGGTTCAGAACATGTAGATTTAAATACACATTTTGATGAAATTGAGCAGTTAATTATAAATATTTAATTCTGATATATCAGATGAAGAGATACTGATAAGTATAAAATCACTTAAACTTAATAAAGCTTCGGGTGGTAATTTTTTGCCGCAGCAACTTGCTTACGGTATTCAATATTTATTACCGTATATTCGTAAATTATTCAATAGACTTTTTACGAAAGGTAAATTTCCAACTAGTTGGGCAACTTCAATTATTATTCCTTTACATAAGAAAAGAAGTTTAAATGACCCCAATAGTTATAAGAACATTGCACTTTTTTGATGTACTTAGTAAAGTGTATATTACAATTGTAACTAAAAGGCTTACTTTTTACGCGGAAGCTTTTAATAAACTTTGTGAATCCCAGAGCCGGATATAGTACTATTGATAACGCATTTGTATTGCAATGTATTGTCTCTAGGTATTTAAATATGAAACGTGGATTTTTGTATGTAGATTTAATAGATTTTCAAAAGGCTTTTGATTCCGTAGATCACACAATATTATACGATATTTTGAGAAGAGATGGAGTTAAGGGTAATTTGTATAATACAATTCAAAGTATATACTTTTCTGTTAAATCATGTGTTCGTTCAAATGGGAATCTTTCAAATATTTTTCAATGTCCAATAGGACTTCGTCAAGGTTGTAGTTTGAGTCCAATTTTGTTTGCTTTGTTTATTAATGAATTGTATATTTTAATGGTGGAAAATGATATAAGAGGTATCCAACTTTTTCCTGATATTGTTGAATTATTTTTACTTATGTTTGCTGATGATATAGCATTAATTTCAGATACTATTGTCGGTCTACAAAAACAGCTAAACTTGCTACAACAATTTTGCATTAGTAGTAAATTTGTAGTTAATATTGAAAAAACTAAAGTACTTGTATTTAAAAGAGGTGGTTAGTTATCTAGAAGAGAAAAATGGCAGTATAATGCTAACCAATTAGAAATTGTAAGTGGTTTCACATATGTTGGAATATATTTTAGTAACAGATCATCTTTGTACAAAATGGCTGAGGCTATGGCCATTAAAGCGAAAAAAGTACTTTTGTTTATTCTCAGTTCATTTCAACATATTTCTTGTTTACCACATAAAACATTTTTTTAAGATTTTTGATTGTAAAGTAGCATCCATAATGTTATATGGATCAGAATTGTGGGGTCTTAAAGACAATAAATGTATATAGAAACCATACAATTATATGCTTGTAAACTTTTTTGAATGTCAATGTTTCTGCTTGTAATGACGCTATTCTTGGCGATCTGGGCAGATACCCAATGTATATATTTGCTGCAAAACGTTGTATTAGATTTTGGTTGAGACTTATAAACCTCCCTAGAGATAGATATACACGCTTTTGTTATGAAATGCTGATGTATTATGACAGTATTGGATACAAAAATTGGGTGACTGATGTACGATTAAACCTATATAAATATGGATTTGGATACGTATGGGAGGCACAGGTTGTAGCTAATCCTAAATTATTTATAGTGCAATATGAACAGCGTCTAAAATACCAGTTTGCGCAAAATTGGCAATTAAAGTGTCTAAAAAATGTAAAATTAAATCATTATGTTATGTTTAAGACTACCTTTAAACTTGAAAAATATATTTCTGTTATAGTTATTGACAAGTATAGAAAATGTTTTGCTAGTTTTAGAAGCTCTTCACATTGTTCAATGGTTGAAAATGGTAGACATTTTAATATTGATAGAGAATATCGTGATTGTATGTATTGTGAATCAATGTTAGAGGACGAATATCATTTTCTTATTGTGTGTTCTTTAGATGCAAATTTACGTTCTTACTATATACCATTGTATTATTATCAATATCCGAATGTTGAAAAGTTCTACTCTTTGATGGCAACTGAAGACGAGTCATTGATACGTAATGTTGATATGTATATTTATTATGCAATGAAAGAAAGAGATAATTTCCTTAAATGTTTTGAATAATTTATTTTCAGATTGTACTTTCTAATTGTATTAGAAATTCGTATTGCTAATTTGTATTGTATATTGTTTACACTTTGTATGGGCCGGAGGCCTTTTGTACAATAAAGATATTGTATTAAGTAGGGATGTGAGAAAACTACAGTATATTATATTTAAAAAATCCAACTTTCTTTTTACATATTTTGTGTCTCTTACTATGCACATCAATGTGGAAAAAAAAAATGTTCTTTTGATAAAATTAATACCATAAAAAATCATAAAAATCTTATCAAAATTTGAATTTACATAATTAATGAATTGTATTTATTTTTGTTTTATTTTTTATTTTTTAAATTTCATAATTGTTGTTATATTATATGTTAAAATTAAATATAATAAAAATATCAGCTACATTTAATCTATACAGTGTTTTTTTTTTTCATTTTATAAATTACATGTACTAAGAATTATATCAAAACACTGACTTTAATCAATGCAGATATGTGTATTAAATAAAGATTAGAATAAACCGTGTATTGTTCAATGGAAATATGGTATTTAGAAAGTGCTTTAATTATTATACCCCAGCACAACGAAGTTGTAAGAGGGTATACTGGAATCAGCTTGTCCGTCCGGACGTCTCCCCGTCCGACTGTCAGTTTTTCCTTGTCCGCCAAATAACTAAAGATTCCTTTGACCCACAGTCTTCATATTTTGTATTTAGATTGGTCACGCTAAATAGATTTTAATTGCAATTTATATCTTCAGAACACGAATATTTTCTGTTTATTATTTACATTTTTCTTTGTTTTGACTTTTAAATTTGAAAGACTAAAAGTCCTCTTAAATTTTGTGTATTTGCTTATTTTAGGAGAAAGTAGTCTGGCAAGACCCCATTGAAAATACGGAAAATATGTTTCACTGCTGTGAATTTTTTTTTACAGTGAAGATATGGAAAATAAAAATACACATATTTTTTTCATCAAAATTTCACAATATTTCATTTATAAGTGTATAATAAATAAATTTTATAAGCTTTATAAAACATTTTTTATAAATGGACTTGCAATACATTGAATGTATTTTGTAAGTTGCAGCATTAATGATGGAAAATAAAAATGAATAAATTTCATGCTCAGATCTGAAAATCTTTGTTATATACATTTTGTAATTGATTGTTTATTTCATTGATTTTTGGAATGTATGATTTTTTAAGTCACACATGAACCCTAATAATGTTCAGTCAGCTGATAACCTCCCGTTGTTGGGCATTGAAATTGCCCAACGACCAGTCAATTTGCCCAGCGACCAATGGGTTCCATAGCAAACATTGACTTTTTCTTTCAATCCATGACTTCTATGGTCCCCACTGACCCCTCATAGCGAGTGCCGACTTTGCCCAACACTCATAACCCCCCGTTGTTGGGCACTGAAATTGCCCAACGACCAGTCAATTTGCCCAGCGACCAATGGGTTCCATAGCAAACATTGACCTTTTCTTTCAATCCATGACTTCTATGGTCCCCACTGACCCCTCATAGCGAGTGCCGACTTTGCCCAACACTCATAACCCCCCGTTGTTGGGCACTGAAATTGCCCAACGACCAGTCAATTTGCCCAGCGACCAATGGGTTCCATAGCAAACATTGACTTTTTCTTTCAATCCATGACTTCTATGGTCCCCACTGACCCCTCATAGCGAGTGCCGACTTTGCCCAACACTCATAACCCCCCGTTGTTGGGCACTGAAATTGCCCAACGACCAGTCAATTTGCCCAGCGACCAATGCGTTCCATAGCAAACATTGACTTTTTCTTTCAGTCCATGACTTCTATGGTCCCCACTGACCCCTCATAGCGAGTGCCGACTTTGCCCAACACTCATAACCCCCCGTTGTTGGGCACTGAAATTGCCCAACGACCAGTCAATTTGCCCAGCGACCAATGGGTTCCATAGCAAACATTGACTTTTTCTTTCAATCCATGACTTCTATGGTCCCCACTGACCCCTCATAGCGAGTGCCGACTTTGCCCAACACTCATAACCCCCCGTTGTTGGGCACTGAAATTGCCCAACGACCAGTCAATTTGCCCAGCGACCAATGGGTTCCATAGCAAACATTGACTTTTTCTTTCAATCCATGACTTCTATGGTCCCCACTGACCCCTCATAGCGAGTGCCGACTTTGCCCAACACTCATAACCCCCCGTTGTTGGGCACTGAAATTGCCCAACGACCAGTCAATTTGCCCAGCGACCAATGGGTTCCATAGCAAACATTGACTTTTTCTTTCGATCAATGACTTCTATGGTCCCCACTGACCCCTCATAGCGACCGCCGACTTTGCCCAACAGCCAAAACCCCCCGTTGTTGGGCACTGAAATTGCCCAACGACCAGTCAATTTGCCCAGCGACCAATGGGTTCCATAGCAAACATTGACTTTTTCTTTCAATCATTGACTTCTATGGTCCCCACTGACCCCTCATAGCGACCTGTCTATAACTTCTTCATAGATCAAGGAATTTTGAAAAAACTTGGCACAAATAGTCACAATGAAAAGATAATATGTCATGCATAACACATGTGTCCCGACCTCCAAGGTGAAGGTCACACATAGAGGTCAAAGATTTACATAGTCTGATATAGGGTATATTTTGTGTCCAGTCCATAACCTGGGATTTTAAAAATACTTTGCACAAATAATCACAATGATAAGATAATATGTCAGGCGCAAAACATGGGTCCCTACCTCCAAGGTCACACTTAGAGGTCAAAGATTGACCTAGTGTGTTATAGGGTATATTTTGTGTCCGATCTATAACTTCTACATAGTTCAAGGGATTTTGAAAATACTTGGCACAAATAGTAATATTAATAAGACGATATGTCATGCACAACACCTGCACCCCTACCTCCAGGTCAAGGTCACACTTAGAGGTCAAAGGTTAACATGATAGAATTTTAAATTCCGTGTTTCATTTTACTAGTATTTCTTTAATAAATTTATTGTTGCATTTGCAGATCTAGTATTGATCATAATTTTGGACTGAAAGTCCTGAAATCCATAACTATAAATCTTTTGAAATAGCACAATTTTATGCTTCATATAAATCTTCCCCGAGGCGGGGGAATTTGGTAACTCTGTTACAAATTCTTGTTAAATCTAAAACTGAATCTAACATATCATTAGATGACTGGTATAATCATTTTAGAGATTTGTTTTCTAGTACTTATACAAATCAGAATAATGAAACCGGTTCAGAACATGTAGATTTAAACACACATTTTGATGAAATTGAGCAGTTAATTATAAATATTTAATTCTGATATATCTGATGAAGAGATACTGATAAGTATCAAATCACTTAAACTTAATAAAGCTTCGGGTGGTAATTTTTTGCCGCAGCAACTTGCTTACGGTATTCAATATTTATTACCGTATATTCGTAAATTATTCAATAGACTTTTTACGAAAGGTAAATTTCCAACTAGTTGGGCAACTTCAATTATTATTCCTTTACATAAGAAAAGAAGTTTAAATGACCCCAATAGTTATAAGAACATTGCACTTTTTTGATGTACTTATAATATGTAAATTTTGATTGGTGTGTGTGTGTGTGTGTGTGTGTGCGTGTGTGCGTGCGTGTGTGCGTGCGTGCGTGCGTGCGTGCGTGCGTGCGTGCGTGTGTGTGTTTGTGTTTGTTTACCCTCGCCACCGGAAAGAGACCATATGGGCGAGCATATACTTCATTTATAACTTTTTTTAAAAAAAGGGGGAGCCGTACATGTGTTAATGTGCATACCATATCCCCCGTGACAGGGTAGTCTCTACGTACAACCTCTGCCATGGGAGGAAGATTGGGCAATCCCATACTTAGTTTGAGAAATCTAAAATTTAATAATTAAAAGCACTTAATTATAATCGGCCAAGACGTTTAAATATAAGTTACCGTCTTTTATAACAGGACTAATTAATATTTAATATAACTAAATTTTTTTAGAAATTTACCTATATTTGTAGAGTTCGCATACTTATGTGCGAGAATGGCCGAAAAATGATGTGATTTGTAAGGCTAATTAAAAAGAAATGATAAGAAATGATTGGTTGATAGTAAACAGATTTCATTGGCGCATTTACTATCCGATTTTGGAGCTTAGCTTGAAGAATTTTGTTATCTAAACCACATGGTCTCTGTGTTGACATTTCTGCACTGTCTCCAATATAATGCTAAAAATGGTAACAACGGTGTCTGTTGGAGACCAACCACGACACCGCTGTTTAATTATTTAAAAATAAGGAGGGGGATAGTACTGATATAGTTGGAACATGATCATATAAGAATAACAATGATATTCAGTAATTATATTGTTATTCTAGACTCTCTATAGACCTATACAAAAAGAATATAGAGAGATAGAAAATTTATACCTTGGAATGTATTAATAAATTACTTGGTTACCTACAATGTGATGAGTACTGCTTTTCAAAGAGAGAGAAGCTGCCTCATATTTGTTCTACTCAATGAATTAACGTATGCTCCATTTTTGTCATTGAGTAGATCACAGTATAAACTGTTTTATATAATAAATGTTTATATGGGTACAATCTGATAAGGAGTCTTTGCTAACATTAAGGTTGTCTTTGAGAAAAAAAAAACAGCATTATAATCCATAAGGATTGGTTATGCTAGTTTTGAAATAGAATAAGACATCCTTAATGTGATGAAGTCCTCTTACTAACAAATAAAAGAGGTCTTCATACTTGATTGAGCCCTATATAGCCTTTGCTCCATATTATTGAATAGAGCTCAATTTTAACATATAGAATGTTATAGATTGTACCCTATATAAGAATGAATAAAAATTAAGAGAATATATTATATATTTACAAACAGACCAGCTGTTTATTATTTACATGAAGGGATAAAAAATATAGATAAGAGGTAAAAAATGGAGTCTTTATGTGACATTGTAGGTATCATGTAGCCACAACCCTATTTTGATTGATCATGTACCAGGATCAATTAAAATAAGTGATAGTGTACAGTCAGTATTTAAGAAATATGTATTAAAATGTATTAAAAATGTAAATAAATAAGCAATATATAGTTGTCTCACCGTTTAACGGCCACTTTTTAGGACCACTTTTAAAATTTAATTACATGTAATAAAAGAAACAATAGGTTATTTACAATAAAAAGTATCTGACCTGTACACTATTACAACTTTTAAAAAATTTATATTTAATGGAGCTCATAATAAATGTCATAAGAATAGAACAAACAAAAACAATGAAGTAATGATGGCAACACCCATTGGCAGGCAATTGGAAAATTTGTACACCTATATGTATGTACTATATTTTACATTAATAAAGCTGGCTCTCTTTGAGCTAGATGATAATTACATGGAATACAATATACAATTTAAGTTGTACATGGAGGAAATATGCACCCAAGGAAGGATAAACCACAAGTTACTACAGAAAATTATCCCTTAAAGTAGCACCATTAGATTATGTATTGAACTAATACAAAATTACAAATATATCTTTGTGTGTTTCTACCATATGAAAACACTAAATATTTTATTTGGACAGCCTGGGGTCGAAGATTCCCTGAGGTACGGCCTGTCCACACGCTCAGTTCCGTCCGCCCCAAAGCTGTCTTTATCAAAATTTTAATTTGAATATTATATTTAACATTTAAGTTCTACTCTGGCACCTGGGTTGGTAAAAAATTTAGACAGATTTCAATATTTTCATGTATAGTGTTGATTTCCCCTCTGACAGGTTATAGTTTTATGTTTTTATGTATAGAATTTCAATTATTACAGTAATTGAGGACACTTTGCCACTTATTCTCTTCAAAATTCAATTGTAGTACATTTCATATGTTCCTTAATAGTTGAACTAAGTATGATTATGGAGTAACACCAATAATAACCCAATATTTCAAGTAGTGGGAGGACAACTCCTACTTATACCAGAAATTTGCCTTTTCTAGCTATAATTCTTATTTTTCTCCTATCCTATTATCAAATATTACATTACACTTGTTAGAATTACATATTTATATTCTAAATAGATCATATTATAACCATTTGATCTTTTTGTGACCATTATTATCTATATCAAACAGCAAAATAGACACCATAAGTCCAAAATTGAGTTGCTTCCCTTGTACTATTATCTGAAAATTAGTGATTTAAATATTAAGTTTATGTGTCATAGGTAATTGGCCATATCTTCATCAATTTTCAATGAATTTTGATGGGATTTTCTTTATTATCTCATTAGAAGATTGCTCTTAATTATTATAGTGATGTGGCATTTGTAAATAAAGAACTTTACCTTTTGGGGGAGTTTATGTTAGTGAGATTTTCTTGTTTATTGTTAAATTATCTATTGACCACATATTTGATATGCTGTATAGGGAAATAACTGTAATTTTTTTAATAGACCATGAGTTGCTAATTAAGCATTTTTGGATGAACTAGCTATTAATCAAGGACTTGAGTTACCAATAAGCCATTAATAAAAATTAAATATTATTTTCTATATTTAATATTATCAAAACTATAAATCCATAAAAGGAACCGGTATCAGGGGACTGAGTATACAAACTGGGTCCAATTAACACCTATTGATAAATTAAAGTGAAGTAAACAAATAATGCAGTCTTTATATTAATGTCAGAGGGGAGGAAAGGCAGGATTTTACATTAAAGGCCAATCATGACTTCATATGTGAATATGACTGCTGGGATTAAGGTCACAGTTGTATTTGAACAAAAAATTAACAAACAACTCTAAAGCTTTAAAAATGTGTACCGAGTATTTCTTTGGTGGATTTAGTATATTTTGTGTGCTATATCCCAACCCTATAGCACCAAGTGCTGACCGCAGTTCATTTCTATGGTCCCTGAACTGGTCACACTCATGCAATAGGTGGGATATATTGTATCTCACTCCACAGTGGGCACAATTGGGGCTCATTTTCTTGATATATTGGCCAGAATCCCCTGGTAATAGGGTTGTGCCCAACCTCAGTCTTGTTATGGCCCTATCTATTTTAATATTATTTGAATATTGAATTGGGCGACTGAGCCCCACTGAGTTATTTATATGTTTTCTCTGATCATGGCAGGAATTGAAATCAGCCTGCCACAATTTAACTATATATTTTTTAATTTTGGAATATATCTCAGTGGGGGAGAGTGAGATTGATTCAGTGACATTGTTGAGGTTTAAGCCCATTTTGGCCGCCCTGTCTGCCTGTTCATTGCCTGAGATCCCTATATGTGCTGGACACCAAACTATGGTAACCTGTTTTCCTAGGTTTAGGACTTTATTATATAGAAGAATTATTTCGTTTAATAAATCTGGTCTCGACTGACTATTGTTGGATTTCAGTGAGATCAGTGATGAAAGTGAGTCAGAGAAGATGACAGCTTTTATTATATTACTGTCATGAATCCAGCACATAGCATTTCTAATAGCAAGGAGCTCGGCGGTATAGATGGATGTATTATTGGTTAACCTATCAATTTTTTCATATTGTATGGAAGGTATTACTACAGCCGAGGCAACCCTGCCAGAGTCCGGGTCCTTTGATCCATCCGTATAAATGTGTGTTTGACCTATATATTTATTAATTAATATTTTTGTTTCTGTATTTGCGAGATGTGGCAAATCAGATTTGTTCACTTTTTCTTGTAACGTGATGTCGACCTCAGGCAAGGTCAGGGTCCACGGCGGAACCTCCATGGGCCGCTTCTCAACAATGTTTGAATCCTTAATACCACAATCCTCCGCCAGGTCCTGCGTTGCAGCACCAAAGGGGAGGACTGGGTCTTTAAACCTATTTAGTGTATATTGGCCTTTTTCCCAGCAGTCCACGGACTGGGTTGTCTGCGGCAGAGGCTCGAACCCGGATATAATATTTTAGTGTTTGTGACTTCCTCCTTATCAGTGCCTTTTAACATCCTCATGACATTTAAATCCTTTTTACATCTGTTGACCAAATCATTGATATGCAGCCCGAATGTTAATTTTTCATCTAAAAGTAAACCTAGAAATCGGACCGTTTTAACAAAATTAATGGGTGTACCACCTAAATATACGTTCAAATTGTGCTTTTTTTGATTACCAAATACAATACTCACAGTTTTAGTTTTAGATATTTTAAAGCCCCATTTTTGTGCCCATCCCCTTAGAGAGTCCATGCCAGCTTGTGCATCCTTGGCTAGCTTAACCAAATTGGACCCAGATTTCCTGGTGCTGGAATCATCAGCAAACTGGCTAATGACCATACCAGAACCTGAGAGAGATTCTGGTAAGCCGTTAATAATAATAGAGAATAATAACGGCGAGAGGATCGAGCCCTGGGGTGTGCCACGCTCCACTGGCTCTGTATCAGACATTGAACCCTCAACTCAAACCGATAATTTTCCTGCCGTCTAGAAAAGACCTTAAATACTGGAAGCAGGCACCTGTCACACCATGTTCTTTTAACTTATATAAAATACCAAAGTGCCATGTAAGATCAAAAGCTGCTGTTAGGCCTAAAAAGATAGCTAGCACTGATCGTGATCTGTTTTTTAATAGGATCATGTCGTGTTGCAGTCGAGCAAGTTGGTCTAAAGTGCTCCTACCCTTTCTGAATCTAGACTGAAAGGGGTTAATAATGTTTTTTGATTCCAGCAGATATTCTAAACGGGCCTTAACCATTCCCTCAAGCATTTTCCCTGAGTGAGATGTAAGGCTAATAGGTCTATAAGATTTTGGTTCTGTTTTGTCTTTGCCATTTTTGTATATAGGTATGACACATGCCTCCTTCCAAGCATTGGGGTAAATCCCCTCAACCCACACCTTATTGTACAACCTGAGCCAGATGTCCAGCACCCCCCTTGGCAGGTGCTTGAACATCTGGAAGGTTATTCCATCCTTTCCCTCGGCGGAATCACGCCTTTTATTCAAACATGACCAAAATTCCGTGATAGTAAAAGGTAAATTTAAAGGCGTGTCATTTTCCCCCCGCTCATATATATTTTTGTTTTGTGACTCAAACTCTGCCTGGTATCTTAGGGTGTCTGGTAACATGTTTCAGTCACTGGAGACCTGTTTGTAGTGCTTTACTAGAAATTGAGCCTTTTCAAAGGGAGTTTTAGCATAATTTTGATTTAATTTTAATAATGGTACAGGATTTGTAGCAGAGCCTTTAATTCTTTTAATTTTCTGCCAAAACAATTTTGCACTACATTTCTGAGTGGACACTGACTCACAAAACTCTGACCAGTTTTCTTTTTTAGCTTGTAATATAGTATGTTTACAGTTGGCTTCTGCTACTTCATAAGTTGTTAAATTTCCAGGGCTTGGATTTTTTTTAAATTTGTTTATAGCTTTTTTTCTTTCCTGTACAGCTTTTTGACAATTTTCATTCCACCACGGGACAGACTAATGCCCACCTGCCCTGGGGGTGAAGGTCGGTATAGCCAGTCCAGCCATGTCCATTATTTTTCCTGTCAAATTAAAAACTGAGATAACGTCTGTTTTTGAATTAAATATTAACAATTTATTGGAAAATATACTTTAATCTTTATTTCATGCCAAACATGGGGTTTAATACGTGCTCTCTCATTGGTCGAGAGCACTTGTCTCCTATGTGGCCATTGGTCCATTTACTATCCGATTCTGACTTCAAGCTCAGGATTTTGACCTATGACCCCTTCAGGAATGTGGTATAAACAAAGTATTGTTTACAATTTGTGCTGTACACTGTGTATAGCATTTTGACTTTGTTTACATTTAAAATTTGATTTTTTAAGATATAAATAATAAAATACATTAAAAATGATTGCCACTTATCCTTATAGATACAATGTATATTGGTAACACAATTAAAGTCATTTATGGTTTATTATTTTGTTTGATTTGATTTGGGTTGAGAATTTTTAAGGGTATAATTTAGATTTAAATCAAAATATAAATTGCTGTTGGAATTTGCCTTGAAAACAGCCTGTAACGGGTATTTTCCCGAGGTACTGCCAGTCCACACGCTCAGGTCAACCCGCAACAAAACTATTATTTATCAAAAAGTGTTATAAAAAGTTGGGACTTATTGTTCAATGAATAGATATATATAAAATTTGGTAGACAAGGGAACCTGGAGTCAACCAGAGCTCCTTCCCGGCAACGTAAGACACTAGTATCCCCCCTCCCTGATGTAACAGGGCGCTGCCGGGGTGCCTGAGACAGTCTTTTGCCATCCACCCCCTGATGGAATGGGCCTGAAGGACAGCATAGGCTGTCTCTGAACCCCTGTCTTACCATAAACAGTTTTTTCTATTATTAATTTAAGGTAAGGTAAAGGTTAAAAGTCTGTTTGTTGTTTATTGCCATGTGGAGAGTAGATAACTCCTGTTATTTAGTTAATTTTAATAAAATTGGCTGAAGATTTTTTTAAATGGCGTATATTTACTAGTTGTTTGATGGTTTTATTCCGAAACACCCTTAAAAGTTAATATATCAATAAAATTTGGAACATTTTAATGTGTTTAGGTTAAATTTGTCTATTGAATTGTCAATAAAGTAAAAATATAGTATCAGATTATTAATTAAAGTTCTCTCCCTTGGACTGTTATTAGCCAATATATAGGAATTATTGTAAATCATTATGGAATTATATATCATAGGAAAATGGCTATAAATTTTTTATTTCTCAATGGATTTTGTTGGGGTTTTCTTCTTTTAGTCCATTAAATGTATCTGTTATTTCAAAAGTAGAGTTTATGATAGTTATCTTACTCTATCTTATTTCTTGGGGAGTTATATTTGTGTAAAATTATCAAATTTTGGAATATTTTGGTTTGATTTTGGAAAAGTTACCCATCATAGGAAAATTACTATATCTTTTTTAGTTTTTAATAAATTCTTTTGGGGTTTTCTTACTTTATTCAATCAGATATGTCTTTTAATAAATACAGTGGTTTAATTTTGATTAGTGAATTAGATTTCAGATCATAGAAGGTTAAGATTCATGTAAAAAAAAATTATTTTAGTACTTTGGTGTTAATTTTGTACTAATAACCTATTACAGGTAGATTGCTGTTATATTTTCATTTATTAGTCAATTTATTTAGGAATTTTTCTGTAAGTTTTGTGGATGTATCTATTAATAATTAAAGATGATTTGGGATGAGTTATCTACTCTATTACATTTTGTTTTGGGTATATTTAAATATGTTACTAAACAGGTGTCAAGGGACTAAAGTATGCAAACTGGGTCCCTATTAACCTGTTATTGTAAAGTTATATTACCATATAATTATGGTTTGTTACGGCACCATATGTAAAACGGCACCATTTGTAAAATGGTGCACCATATGTAAAAAAAAACGAAACCAAATACGAAATTTTTTGCCGTTTTGCCCTGCACCAAATGTCAGTATTTACGGTACCATATGTAAAATATTTTTTGATATGCACCATAAGTAAGAAAAGATGCACCATTCGTAAAATGCAAACAAAATCACTTGGAGTAATATATAGGGGTAATATTTTCTGTACTATAACAGTCTTATCATTATTATCACCATCATCATCAATTTAACAACGCTGACTGACGCCTTACCTACTGAGCTAACCAGTTATTTAATTAGATTAGTTGATAATATTAACCTAAAAGAAACATATCGTCTCCATTGTGTTTAACATACTTTTGTTTTTGAAATTATTGACAGTTTAGACATTGAATTTTTATCATAAAGTGATGTTTTTATTTCAATTTCTCAATAAGATATTGTTAACAAAGCATTCAAATTTCATATGTGCTAATACTTATCAAGTAAAAATAATTAGTTTTTTCTGTTTTTAGGGCGGGCCCTGCTTTTCCATGTCTTATACATGGATGTTTTCTGTTCGCATGTTCTAATTTGTGACGTTTGCAGGTCCTTAAGCTTATTGTTGCTATACACAATATATGTGCAGTCATACACAACAAAAGCCAGTAAGTACATGTAAGTTGCTATATGTACGGTAAAATCCACATTAGTCTTGAATATTAAATTAGAGGCAATTATCTTTTTTAACTATTTAAACGCGCAAGCGAAGCGAGTGCTTGTAAAATTGATGTTTAATAATGGTGCAGTGACATGCACTACAATATTTTAATTATTTTGCAATAATGATTATAAATGGTTTCAAAATATTTTTTGCAAAAGTAAATAAGACTTTTTTTGTTTTTTTTTATGAATAGATTATAAATCTTATTTTGGTGAGATATTGCTTATAAATAAGTTAAATCGTAGTTTATAAGCATTTATAAAGTATATTATGAAAAGAAGATATAAAAACGAGATAAAAAATAATGTGAATATGCGGTTTTCGTTGTTGAAAAAAGGAGTTTTATTGCACCATGTATATACAGTTGTAACATAGCACACTCATACTTCGATACACAAACGATATAGATCTGTGCGCGAGCGGAGTGCTTGAATTAAACACACTTCTTTGAGAAAAAACAGTTGGAAGACAATTACTCTATCTACAAAGTATCTTTTACAATAAAAAATAAAAATTTTTTTGCTCAGTAAAAAGGCACTGAATAGCATGACATTTGTAAATGTGAAAGTAAATATTCGAAAGTTGTATATATATATTTGTGTTTTGTAATGGAATAGAAACAAGCACTTTTTGCTAGAGTTTCCGTTTTAAGAGATGGATAGTTTACTCACAGAAAATGCAACAACAATGTTATCTTAGTTGTTAAAGACGTTTTTTTTTTTGTTGTTACATCTACATAAATGTGTTACTTTATTTCGCTTCAACTGCGTTTCTAAAGTTTTTGTTTCACGAGTTTATCTAAATTTATTTATGTTAATGTTTGGAGTCACAGTTTTGTTAGTTATTGCAATAAATTTAGAAGAAAGAAATTATATTTTTTGGTTTTCAATAAAAAAAAATGATGGAAATCTGCTGTTGCTGGAAAACGGCAAAAAATTTTGTATTTGGTTTCGTTTTTTGACATATGGTGCACCATTTTACAAATGGTGCCGTTTTACATATGGTGCCGTAACAATGGTTATATATAATTTGGTAATATATCTAAGTTATTTGATTATGGTTATATATATTTTGATTAAATAATTGTGTTACCTGAGGGGGACACGGGCACATTTCAAGTTGATTTCTTAAATTTTATCTGTTAATTTACACTCTAGGATAAATATCTCTAGAGCCCCATATACATAATTATGATGTTGTTTTGGGGGATTTAAAATATATTTTTTGTAGTAAATCCAAGCCCCACTGATCCAATGCGACCCACCAATTCTTGCCGCTGGGCTGCAAATTGGGGACATTCGATCAGTAGGTGGTCAGAACCATATCTCACTCCACATTGTGGGCAGGTCGGGTCAATTTTTGTAATGTATTGACCCACACTACCAGGTAATAAGCTTGAGCCAGTCTTAGCCGGCTAATGATTTTATCAATTTTGGAATTGTTTGAATATTTTGTTGGTTGTTTAAGGCTGACTGTAGTATTTACATGTTTGATTTTAGGAAGATTATCATTTATTTCTTTTTGCCACTTAGATAGAATATGTTGGCGTATTATGGAATATACTTCAGTGGGGGAGAGTGTTATAGGTTCTGTTACACTGCTGAATTTTAGGCCTGCTTTGGCCGCCATGTCCGCCTGTTCGTTACCATA
Organism: Ruditapes philippinarum; assembly: GCF_026571515.1. Classification (NCBI taxonomy): domain Eukaryota; kingdom Metazoa; phylum Mollusca; class Bivalvia; order Venerida; family Veneridae; genus Ruditapes; species Ruditapes philippinarum. Next base: position 47,037 of record NW_026856052.1, read on the forward strand.
GATACCTATATGTGCTGGACACCAAACAATGGTTACCATTTTACCTACATTTAGGCATTTATTGTATAATATATAGATTTCCTGTAAAAGTTCTGGTCACGACTGACTATTATTTGATTTCAGTGAGACCAATGATGATAGAGAATCAGAGAAAATGACAACTTTTTTGTGATTGTTGTCATTTATCCAGCACAAAGCATTCCTAATTGCAAGAAGCTCAGCCGTATAGATGGATGTTTTATTTGTTAACCTGTCAATTTTTTCATATTGCTGGGAAGGGATTACTATGGCTGAAGCTACTTTGCCAGAGTCCGGGTCTTTAGATCCATCTGTGTATATATGTGTTTGACCTGAGTATTTTTCATAGTATATCTGTACTTCTGATCTAGCAAGGTGCGGAAGATCAGTTTTGTTCACTTTAGATGTTAGGTGTGTATCAACTATGGGTGGCGAAAGGGTCCAGGGCGGAACCGCAGCAGGTCGCCGTTCAGCAATGTCAATACCTTTAAGGCCGCACCTTCCGCCAGAAGGTCAGTACTGACCCCAAAGGGAGGGACAGGGTCCTTAAACTTGGATTTACAAAAATAACCTTCCCCTAAAACACCATGCACGGGATTATTAGTCTTATTACTTTTAATCCGTGCATAGTATTTTAGGGTCTGTTCCTGTCTCCTTAAATGTAGTGGTGGTATACCGGCCTCAAGTTCCAGGTCTCGGGCTGGGGTGGATCCTAGGGCCCCCAGGACCAACCTGAGAGCAGCATTTTGGATACAGTCCAATTTATTAAGGAAGCTGGGGCATGCACTAGAATAGATTTGTGCTCCATAATCTATTTTTGAACGTATTAAGGATTTATATAGTAGTAAAAGGCTATTTTTATCAGTGCCGAAATCTGTGCCTTTTAACATTCTCATGACATTTAAATCCTTTTGACACCTGTTGACCAGATCTTGAATATGTTGCCCGAAAGTTAATTTTTTGTCCAAAAGTATGCCTAAAAATCGGGCAATTTTAACAAATTGGATTGGTGAAAAAAGCTATTTTTTCGAACATTGCTGACATCACAAAATACAAGAACTAGAAGATGTGTATAAACAGTACTATATATCATTATATTATAAAGATATTATTTTAAATTTTACCAGGCACAAACATTCTAGAAAACATCGTTATTTGCGATATGTTTGATGTCAAAGTAGGATGTGAAATACGCATTTCTTTGCCGAACTGGAAATTTTTCACAAATATCACACGATATTGAACATGTTCTCTTGTTCTCATTCTGTAAACTTTCTAAAATGGAAACATCTTCAAGTCATAATTAAGGGACAAATAAAAAGACACATTCTTATGATGTGAATGAATCCGTATATCCAATTAACACAGTATGGTTTTACTGTAGTGAATTAGTATTTTGTATAACATTAAAAATAATGATTTGTCAAATTTTGGGAAGACCAATTCAATGCAACATAACTGCATAATGATTTTGTCCAAGTACACAGTCTTTTCTGATGCGCATATCGTTTTGTATCATATGTTACTCCGTTATTTGAAAACAACATCATCCCGGAAATATATATGAGAAAAAAAAAGCTATATATTTGTGTTCGAGTGCATGCATAGCTGACATGCAAAAGTAATTTTTCCAGTTTTTCACTGACGAATAGTTTAAGAAAACTTTGCCAAATAAATGTGGTTGTACATTAATGAAAATATCCCCCAACCGGTAAAATACATGTAGAAGTTACATTATAACCAGACAGTATAAAGTTCAGCAAATGATACGTAGATCAGATTTTTAAAAAAAAATTTATTGTTTGCCTTTTTATTAGGTAGCTTTTTTTCAAAGGTGGACTCGACTTCATTCTGTATTATAATTCACATGTAAATTGAAGTTATCTTAAGGGTATGGAGTTGTTTGCAAATAAAAAAATACTGTATTTATATTTCTACTGGCCTTGGCTTTTGTTTCGTAGAGGCAGACTACGAGACAATGTGTATTTACTGATACTTTGTTACTTATGTACATTCTGTAAGAGGTTCAAAATTGAAACTTATTAATTCTATGGAATGGCAAAAATGTTATAGGGATTTATAGATAAGGTTTGATGGATATAATCAAGATCAGGCTTGATGGATATAATCAAGATCAGGCTTGATGGATGTAAAATTAAGATAAGGCTTGATGTATATAATTAGGATAAAGCTTGATGGATATCATTAAGATAAGGCTTGATGGATATCATTAAGATAAGGCTTGATGGGTATAAAATTAAGGTAAGGCTTGATGGATACAATTAACATAGGGCTTGATGGATAAAATTAAGATAAGGCTTGATGGGTATAAAATTAACATAAGGCTTGATGGATATAATTAAGACAAGCAATAATCATAGTATTGCAAGCAATCCATAAGTCCCCTACCGGTTAGAACCCCATCAACATTCTGAAGGGCCATTGGCCATTCACTAATGTTTCAATTTTTCTCTATTTTAAGTAACTTTGTTGGAAAAGGTTTTTAAAAGTGATCTTTATGAACAGTCAGACATACAGACTGAAGGACACTCTAAAGTCAACATTTGAAACATCCCTGTTACCAAAATATAACATTTTTAAAAGCAAAATTCTTAAAGAGGAGATAACTCTTGAATTAAAGATGCAATTTCATAAAAAAATTAGCTCTTTTTGACTAATCACAAATATTGTTATATTTGCCATGTTTTTAGCCTATTTGTTGCCAAGGCAACCAATACTTTTTCAAAATAGGAAGAAAAGATAAGACATGCATAATATCCAGACTGCCATCTACCCATATGTCAAGTTTCATAAAAATGTTTCCAGTACTTTTTGAGTTATCACTGGATTCAGTTTATGTGTAAAAAATTGCCATATTTTCAGTCTATTTGTTGCCAAAGCAACCAGAATTTTCAATATAGGAAGAAAAGAAAAAGACGTGCATAATCTCCAGACTGCCATCTACCGATATTAAAAGTTTCATAAAAATATTTCTATTACTTTTTGCTTTAACACTGGATCCAGTTTATTTGTAAAATTTGCCATATTTTCAGTCTATTTGTTGCCATAGCAACCAGAAGTTTCAACGTAGGAAGAAAAGAAAAAGACTTGCATAATCTCCATACTGCCATCTATCCATATATGAAGTTTCATAAAAATATTTTCAGTATTCAGTTATCGTGGGATCCAGTTTTGCAGACGGACGGACTGACGGACAGACGGACATCAACTTTTGATATTTAAGAGGTAAATCAGCTCATAAATACCACCTGGACCAAAGTCCATAAGCAAAATCAGCTCATAAAATAAAAAAAATAGCTCTTAATTTGAATTTTATGAGCTTTTGTTCTTTATTTAACTACGGAATGAAGCTCATAAATATCAAATGTTTGCTCGGACAGACAGACAGACTGACGGAGGGTAAACCTAATGTCCCATCCGGTAAACCCGTAGGGCTTGATGGATAGAAATTAAAATAAGGCTTGATGTATATAATTAGGATAAAGCTTGATGGATAAAATTAAGATAAGGCTTGATGGGTATAAAATTAAGGTAAAGCTTAATGGGTATAAAATTAAGGTAAAGCTTGATGGATACAATTAACATAAGGCTAGATGGGTATAAAATTAAGGTAAGGCTTGATGGATACAATTAACATAAGGTTTGATGGATATAAAATTAAGGTAAGGCTTGATGTATATAATTAGGATAAAGCTTGATGGATATGATAAAGATAAGGCTTGATGGATATCATTAAAAGCTTGATGGGGGTGAAATCGATATAATTAAAGGCTTGATGGATATGATTTAGATAAAGCTTGATCGATATCATTAAGATAAGGCTTCATGGATATAATTAGGATAAGGCTTGATGGATATAATTAGGTTAAGGCTTGATGGATATAATTAAGATAAGGCTTATTGGATATGATTGAGATAAGGTTTGATGGATATAATTAAGATTTGATGGTTTAAAGTGTAAGAAACAAATTTAAGGTAAAATGTCTTTAATGATTTAATTTTCATACTATGACACACATTAATTTTATCATTGAACAAACTTGATAGACACCTACAAGT
>NW_026856053.1:0-25762 GCF_026571515.1 Ruditapes philippinarum
GAGGCAGTGTTAGGTCTGCCCTAAAAAAACTGGAAGTATGATCAAACCTAGGATTTGTTCTATAGAATGGGGAGGAGTGTAGTACGGTACGGCACTGGAAATAAGACAGGATTTAGCAGCAACGCATGCGCAGCAGTTCAGTTCAATTCTCGTTTCTTCTTGCATCTAGATCGTACGTTGATCAGACTCAAGGCATTTCCACCTACAGCAACGACTCAGATTTCACTGGCCGGTTGCCATTGTACGAAGATTCACACAGCTTGAGGGTAAGTGCTTTACAGCTCCACTCGACCTCAATAACAGCACGTACCATCATTCTGTAATCTGGCTGTGTTATTCCTGAAAATAAACGGGATAAGTAATAGAAAGAGCACCGAAACACGAGGTTATCTGATTTGTACGAGGGGGCGTAGCCCCCCGAGTATTAATCAGATTACCGAGTGTTTTGGTGTTCTTTCTCTTTTGTATCATAGTCAAACATAAAAACACGTTCCCTGTTGTTACAATATGAAACCCCGGCAAAAATGAACCAATGAACGAGCATCTAAATATGACATTTCTGTCGATTTCACTTTCACTGCCGTCACAATATGTAAACCCCAGCAAAAATGAGCCAATCAATGGGCATGCTCTGGAGTGCGGGTAACTAATACCCGCACTCCAGTTAACGCACTGTGCATGTATATGTATACGATTTAACCCTGACACATTTTCAACAGAAAGGTCTCCAAACTATGATACAATATTATTAATAAAATGATTAAAACGTAAAATCATTATTCCATTGTATGATAGAATGATAAATAAATAATATCAAAAGAGGACTAATTTCTTTACACGAATCTTTCCATAATAATCGAAAAAGGAATTTGATATTTTTCAAAGTCATATATATTTGATATAGAGCTTTTGCAAAGAAATATAAATTTAAATAAATGCTGTATATTAAGAAATTATTAAAGAAAGCAAATATATTATTTTATAGCTGTGTTACTTGCCAAATTCAATATTTTTTAATGTGAGTATTTTAATTTGTCATATTAAGTGTAATGCTTGCTTTATGTTAAACATTGAAAGAAGCTCTTGAGCTACCAGATAACTCAAATATAACAGTTGAAATAAAGGTTATTGAATGCACAAAAACTGCCAGAAGACCAGTAACAAAAATAAATTTTTTGAAGCTGTCATTGCTGACAAAACTGTGCAACCATCAAGTTTTTCTAAGAAACTGTCAATGAACAAATTGTAAAACAAAACAAACCTCCTGCTGCAAGACATAATAAAGAAACCCGATTCCATTATTTTTACTGTAGGAAGCAAGGCTCATTACTGTGCTCCAGTTGCTATTAATGTAAACCCCAAGTCATTGTTTACAGAAATTAAAGCTGGAAGAGTTACAAGAAGATGAAAGTTGTGATCAATTGAAAACAGAAATTAAAAGACAGCATTGTTAAATTCAACATTTGTGATATATAAGGTTTTCATTTACAATTTCCTAAAGTGTCCACCGATCTATACTTTTATTTGTATCTGGCAATTCATTGGCCAACACAGGTGCACTAGAAGATTAGAATTTCTTCACACTACTTTCATATTTTAAATTTAATTGTATTTTCACAAATAACATAGGAATGGCAAACATTGGGGTGCAAGAAAATTACGAACAAAGAGTATTGTACCGGATTGGTTTTATAACGGTTGAGGTTTTCCTTTAGAGGGACCTTTGTATTTTTACGAGTAGGTTTTCCTTACGCTTTTTATATTTTTGACATCGCAAGTATTCCCGTAAATATTTGGAACAAAAAAATGTCATTCCCTGTTTTCCCTTATTTGATGTAAGTTTAAGTCCGGTATTGTTGTAAGACAATTGCTTTAAATATTTTTCTTTAGCATTGCTACATAACAATTATTGAATAGTGTTTAAATACATAGTAAAGTTAATGGGCGACATCACTTCTAACCAGAGTTCGAACCGAACGCAATGTATAAGAACCCTTGTGACAAAATTTAACCTTAGAACTCAACTCTTTCTTAATCCCACGGCACACGTGGGTTACTGCAGTTTCCAAGATGGCGGCTTCAGACGAGCAGAAAGTTGGTTTTCTGTAAGTTTTCATCACTTATTGAACAAGAAGCTTCATACAACAAAATTAACGTTGTATTAAAGTTAAGACAGGGGTTTACTGTATATTTTGCTTCTTTTCAGCGATGTTCGTCGTAATATTCACATTTTTGGTTGGATTATGATCAGATGATTTAATGAAAAAAAAAATCACAGGAACCCGAAAAATTTCAAAACAAAAAATGAAGGATTAAAAAAAAATCTAATATATATAACTAAAAAAAAACACTTCTGTATATATAGTAAGATACAGTGGAACCTTTCCAAACCGGATGACCTCGGGACCAGACCTTATTTTATATAATCATAATCTGTTTTGGCAACACATTTTTTTTATCATAAACAATAGTTTAAACATAAATGATAGAGACTGGTTTACTTAAAACAGTTTCAATTTCCCTATCTAACAGTTCACTTTCAATTACTTAAAGTGTGAAAATTACAAGTGTCATCTTCTTTGTGTGCAACAATGCACGATGTGTGCATTTTCTTCACAAGAATTAATGGCATGGCCTGTTTAAAGGGGTAGATTTATGTGGAAAAAACTCTTAGTTTCAAGTTGTCCAGTATCCTTAATTCAGGGGTTCTCAATTTGGAGGGGTGAATTATAATCAAGTGAAAATTTTGGAACCAGATCATTTGTCCGGTTTGGAGGGGGCCAGTTAAGAGGGGTTCAACTGTAGTTGGTGATTTAAAAAAAATCGAATTGCATGTTAGTTTTTACATTCTGATTGTTGTTTTTGACATGCACTATCATTATTTAGCATTTTGTATTGACATTGCTGAGAAGATGTTCATGCTTGAAAACTTAAGTCACTCTTAAAAGCTCTAATTTTTAGCTCACCTTAACAAGTCTCTGTGAAATAATAATAGTTAATGTTATGGATGATCAAAATTTGTAACCTGAGCCCGGAACAAAGTTAATAGAAAACTTATAATTTGTGAGGGCCGAGAGTGGAGTGACATGTAGTCGTTAGCGAAATTATGTTCAGTTCATTAAGTGACAGATCATGTGACTTGCAGTCTTCATGAAAAGGATAAAGAATTGCCAGCAATCTGGACTGGTGATAATATTCTTCTGCCAGACCGAAATAAAATATCTCAGACCGAAAAAGAAACATCTATAGCCACTGAAAAATAACTGCCAGTAAAACAGACCAGCAACTTGATATAAGTACCAGACCGGAGGGATTTTTACCAGACATGACTGGCTGGACTGGCACTTTCGCAAAGACTGCATGTGATTTGTGATCACATAGTATTGATTTGGCATTTATCTATGCAGAGCAGAAACCACGGCCAAACTGAGCATCAACTTATGCTTGTCAAAATGAAAATAAACCTAGATGCTTTGTTTGTTTCTTACTTAAACATCATTACTCTGCTGCATGCAATGGCATCAGAAGTAATAGCACTTTTTCATCTTCAGTTCAGAGTTGATTAGGTCTTCATTATACAGGGAAAATCTTATACGTATCAAATAACAAAGCAGTTGGAAGAGATGCTGAAATCCCCAGAAATCCCCAGACTGTGGTATGGTCTGTTTGCTTTTTATTGTTTTTAAGAATTTTTGGCTCTTGAATTCAGTGCACTAAACTAGTACCACATACAAGAAATATGTAACTTTGCACATACAATAAAAGCAACCTTTGTTCCTGAAGTTTTGCATTTAACCTCATTATGTATTGGTAATGCAGTGATTTTTTACCTATATTTTACAGATGAATAAAGGCTGTTTCCTCTAGCCCAAAATATTTATATTTTCCCCTAAAAATACTATATTTACCCCATGAAATGCCCTGTGCTAACCATGACTTGAGAGTAGCTGACTAACATATTTATGCTAAGTTGATAAATTCGGCTGAAAGACAGAAAACTGTCCCAAAAGATAGCTTCTTCTATGTACCATGTTTAATTAAATTTAAAGCGTAAATTTTATTAAATACGTTGGTAGAAATCCTTTCTCATTTGTTTTATTTAAATTTCAGATTTCCCCCCTTTTCTAATGTATCGTGATTAATTTCCCCTTAGAAAGCCACAGGTTGTTTTGAAAATTGAAAAAAAAATCACTGTTATGTAAATCATAGTTTTTCTCACTTATAATGCATTTAGACAAAATCTTTATATTTTCAATTTGAATTTTCTTTCAAATTTTCGATAAATGTTATCGAAATGAATATACTAAGCAGTCTAGGGGAAAAAGATTTATCCATTTTAAAATAAGAGCTGTCGGTAGGACAGCAACGCTCGACTATTCTTAGTGCTTGATAGTAAAAAAAATGCTTGATACAGTTACCTCCTCCTGTTTACAGGTTGGGGTCATGATGGTGAACAAGTGTGCAATGTTTCAAAGCCATATGTCTATGGACTTCGAAAATATTTGAACTTTTACAAAAACTTTAACATAAGAGGTTATGCCGACGCCGACGCTCGGGTGACTGCAATAGCTCTACTTATTCTTATCGAATAGTCGAGCTGAAAAATATTGTTTTCCTAACCTGACCCGCGCGGGTCAGGTTAGAGCATTTAGATTTCACCATAATTATCACAGTGAACTATTAAAACGTAAAATAACCTGTCAAATGAGTGATTTAATTAGACTTGTTTTAATCTAACAATATCCACAATACTTTTATTAACTTCTAGAGTTTGTTACTGTCAAATGACTTGTTTTAAAACTACTCGTAAGGTATGCCAGCGTCTTCATTTCGTTCAACATACGAGGGTTGTCCCAATATTCTGTGACAAGATTGATAAAAAGATAAATAAAACAGGTACGAATTCGATATTTTAATATGTTATTAACCCATATAATTTAAACATTTTCACAAATTTTCATAGATAAATATCAACAAACAACAAAAATATGTCATAAACACCATGGCAACTAACTGAATCGCGGCGCACGTCCAACGTCAAATACGGCATTAAATCTATATTAGGCGCCATTCTCAAATACTCTCAATGGCTTTCAACGCAATAATGGTACCCATAAATCGTCAATTTCTGACTTAAATCATGTGGTTGTTAATGTCTGTTGAATGTTTGGATGGCATACATTAATTTTTGCTATACGCGAACTTCCGGTCTCGTTACTCCTGTTTTTAGCTGTAGGAAATAGGCGACGAAGATCGGTCTTCCTTTCCGTGTTTTTCCTTATTTTCGCTTTTTGTAGCGCAAAACTCTGGTTTCGTTCATGCCTTTTGTACACAAATGCTCAGAATATAAACTGTTATATTTGGTATATTTGTTGAAAATCGTTACATGTGTCATCTCGAAATAGTCATGAACCTGACTGACATGTTCACTGCGCCGCAAATTCTTCGAACGTCGCCATTTTAACTTTCCTATTCTATATGAGATATTTTCATTTATTCGTATCTTTTTCGTTTTTTAAGATATTTAACTAAAATTTTCAGAGATGATTTAAACATAGCAGCAGAGGAAGTCAACGTGACATTGTGCAGACACATCATCAGATATTTGAAATATACGTAATTAATTTCAGCCTATTCATAACAAAATGTAAATTATTTGACGTGCGCCGGCAACTCAAACCAATGTCGTTAATACTGAAAATTTCTAAGTAACTAGGGTAAATGTCTTGTAAATGATTTGTTGTAATGTTAAATAATAAACTTTACGGTTATATGTGTGAATTATTTTCTATTGGCGTTAAAAATGAACCGGCTATAAAATTTGTCACGGACTTTTGGGACAACCCTCGTATGTACACTTATTTACGTTTTAAACTCACATTAAATAGTATATATACAGAAAAAACATGCTAAGATCTTCATCACTTTTCAAAACTTCGTTTTAGAGTGATTTAAGTATATTTTTTAAATTTAATTTTATGTTATATATTTGCCTTAGTATCCCTTTAAAACCATCTCATTGAGATAGTCTTCTTTTTTTATTTTTTTTTAAATAAATTTTCAGATCCAGATGTTCGTGATGCAGTCTACAAGGCTGTCCTTGAAGATCACAAACCAAAACCCACTCACATAAATAACAACCTTGATAAAGAAGACCCCTAAAACAAAGCCGTTCATAATGAACCTAACGTCTGTGACAGCGACAGTAACAATAACAGTTATATCAATTCAGAGGTAATAACTAGAACTTTCTCACTCTCAGACAGTAATACAAGTGTACCATCACTGTTTATTGTTTGATTTGGATCACAGACTGCAAATGCAGATATCCCAGGATAACTTCTGTTATGAAGATTTCCATGTCATGATTGCATTACAATTAGGTATTACATGTATATGTTTTTAGAATAGGTATCTTTCAAATAAGGTTGCTAACCGTCACACAGTGATCTTGTGATGAGCTGTCCAATTAAAATGATTTTATATTATCTGCCTGCTAGTCACTTACAATCAATTCAAGGTATTTTATTAAATCAGCATGAGATGTTTTTGTAGTGTGGCCTGGAGAATATTATATGTTAAGTACCGCTGTAACTTGCCAGGAACAAAGGTTAAGAAAAGTACCCGCTTGTTTGACTGAAAAAGGCGCTAAAATGAATAATATAGGAGATACATGGGGCTTCACGTCCCATTGCTCGATGTCTTATACACCACTAAATAGACAGCATATATGTCCTGGATATCTTTTATTATTTATGATGATTATCTGTGTAAATCTAAAATAATCTTTTCCCTGCCTAATTGATATGCAAAAATATGTGACCATAATAAATATTAACTGCTTATTATTGGAAAAAGTTCAGATAATTATCATGTTCTAAAAACTATCTACTGATAAGCTGATAATTGTTTAACTCTGTCCGTCAATATGTGTGACGTAATATTTCTTGTGATTAAAGTTCTGTGTGTGTTATATTCATATCTCTAACCACAGCTTTAATTGTATGGAGTGTAGCATTTTGTAATTTTTTAATCGCTGTTATATCGTGATGTGCATACATTTTTGTCGTACTGTTCTCCATGCAGAAAAAAAGATATATTTTTCAAATGTTTGGAATATAGTGTTATTTACAGAAGCATGGAGAGGACATAGTCGATTTATTTTAATAATCCGTGGGAACAACTTATTTGTCGAAATATCTTTTATTAATCTGTGGGAACAACATGTTTTGTGAGAAAAATCTTCTTTTATTCTGTGGGAACAACATATTTTGTGAGAAAAATCTTTTTTTATTCTGTGGGAAAAACATATTTTGTGAGAAAAATCTTTTTTTATTCTGTGGGAACAACTTAATTTGAGTAAAAAAAAATTTTTATTCTGTGGGAACAACATATTTTGTGAGAAAAATCTTTTTTTATTCTGTGGGAACAACATATTTTGTGAGAAAAATCTTTTTTTATTCTGTGGGAACAACTTAATTTGAGTAAAAAAAAAATTTATTCTGTGGGAACAACTAATTTTGTGAGGAAAATCTTTTTTTTACTCTGTGGGAACAAACTATTTTCTGCGATATTTTTTCAATATCTTGTTCCCTCAAGATAATAAGTTGTGCGAACAAATTAATTATGTTGTTCCCACAATATAATTCAACCAATCAAAATAGCGATTCTCACAAAGAGTGACTGCAAAGTTAAGTCCCTCAATTATTTATATTTAGGTTTGTGTAATCACTATTTTTTGTAATATTTGTAATTATGTATAATACACGGACTTAATTTTCAGCTTTTGACAATTACAAACAAATTAAATGAAATTGGTTAAAGACATTAAAGGGACTCTTATTGTCACAGGCTGTTATTATCAATCAGTGTGTTCGTAAGGATACCGATTAATTAGGTGATAATTATGAGTGACGCATTCATTTAAAATTGATTACTGACCACCTGCAATTAATTAGAAGCTTAATTATGATATATTTATTAAGTAAACATGTTTTTGTTTGATATTTTTTTTAATATTACTACTTTAAATATATTTTTTTAAAGTGGGCCGAGTTGACCCGTGCCGAGTTGACCCGTGCCGAGTTGGTATAGGGCCGAGTTGACTCTTTTCCATGTGATCCAGTGGTAGAACAAGCGGTGTTTGTCCTTTAACAAAGCACTTTATCTGCATTTTATTGCTGCCGATGAAGCTGTGACTGGTTCCTGGCAAATTGCATGGAAAAAAGTTTTAAAAGGTCTTCAGTGTAGATCTACCTGTTTTTTTTGTGTATATACTGATCGATATTTAAAGCCACAACCAGGTATGTATATTAACGGTATCGGCAACTCTATATATTTAATCGATAAAGGTAAATATATGCTGTTGTGACAGATAATTCAGCCGGACTGTCGATCATTATTGATTCTTATCAGTGTCACGGCGTAGGCGAGATAATTTTTGACTTTGGTAAATAAATGTCTCATTATATGTTTTTTGTTTGTTTTTTTTTTTTTTTTTGGGGGGGGGGGGGTATATTCTTTTTAAAAGTAACCCATAATAAAATGCTGAAAAAGAAGTTTTCAAATCTATATTTTGTAAATCAATGTACTTACTATAAAGAAAATTATGACGAGTTAAACACAGGAAAAAAAACTTTTTATCTCTCTCCAGACTGTCAGAACTGGTTTAAAAGATTTCACCTCTCCGTACATTCTAAGGTTTGTTTCATCAGTTGTCCAAATTTTGCAATATTTTTACCAAAAGATAGTACAGAAACTGATCTTTTGAAATGTGTTATTATTACTTAAATAAATAAAATATTTGCAGATTTGCTGCGAATAAAAACACAAATAATTCAAGAGACAAAATTGCGCCATGCAGTAAGAATATAAGCAATGAATATCACGGATATAATATTTCGTCACTTTTTTGGCCGAAACTGTAAGAAAATATTCATACAAACATTCATACTGCATATCTATTTTTCTTCAATTATCAACCAAAAAATAAAAACCAAATGCCAGAACTATTTTAATAAAAACAGCATTGAAGAAACCGGGACAGGTATTGTGTTGAAACTGGACTACTGATCATGCTGATAGTATGCTTGGTTTCAAGAACATTCCTGTTGCAGAAAGTTTCTTTTCATTGAATGTCATTGCTGTTCAGCGACGGGATAATGCAATAAATTTAAGTAATGTGTAATGCCCTATAATGCATTGTTCTGTTGTTGGCCAGACCCTCTTATGCAGTCTAAACGGATATCAAATTTAGGAAAAGCATTTAATTTATTACTGGAGAATTGCATAATTAAGATGTGTTCATGCTGAAAGGAAAGAAAATTGACAAATTTCTGGCAACATGTTGCAAATTCACTCAAAGATTTCTGAAACTTTAAACAAAACTAAGTCTCTTTTTCCTTATATTAAAACTACCATTCTCAGTGTATATTTGGTGAGGTTTTAATCTGATATCTATACAAGCAATTATCATAGTATTGCAAGCAATCCATAAGTCCCCTACCGGTAAGAGCCCAAGCAACATTCTGAAGGGCCATTGGCCATTCACTTAGGTTCCTATTTTAAGTAAATTTGTTATTTAAAAGTGATCACAGGAAACAGTTTTTATGTACAGACAGACGGACTGAAGGACACTCTAAATTTATTTTTTAAACATCCCTGTTATCAAAATATAACATTTTTAAAATCCTATCATGATTGAAGAAGTTGGAGTAAAAATTACCAATTTCTCAAAAAAAGTCTAAGTTCAAAAGGGGCATAATTCTTGAAATAGTCTTGCTAGAGTATTGAACACTCACAAATGTTGAGTGATAATAAGAAACATTTATATGAAGTTTGAAGTAGATACATTCAGAAAAAGAAGTTTTAAAAAAAACAATGTTTTTTTTCATGAAAATTTTAAGTTCAAGGAAGGTAATTCTGAAAAATTTTGTGCTAGAGTTGTAAACCTTGTCACATATGATGTGGTTGATGACAAGCAATTTATATTTAAAGTTTGAAGAAAATACCTTAAGAAATAAAGAACTTATAGTGAAAAAACTTAAAAACTAGAATCAGAAATCTTGAAATTCAGTCTATTTGTTGCCATAGCAACAAGAATTTTCAACATAGGAAGATAAGAAAAGAATGTGCATAATTTCTTTACCGCCATCTACCCATATGTCAAGTTTCATAAACATATTTTCAGTACTTTTTGTGTTATCACTGGATCCAGGTTATGTGTAAAATTTGCCATATTTTCAGTCTATTTGTTGCCATAGCAACCAGAATTTTCAACATAGGAAGGAAAGAAAAAGACGTGCATAATCTCCATACTGCCATCTATCCATATATCAAGTTTCATAAAAATATTTTCAGTACTTTTTGCGTTATCACGGGATCCAGGTTATGTGTAAAATTTGCCATATTTTCAGTCTATTTGTTGCCATAGCAACCAGAATTTTTAACATAGGAAGAAAAAAAAAAAGACGTGCATAATCTCCATACTGCCATCTATCCATATATCAAGTTTCATTAAAATATTTTCAGTACTTTTTGCGTTATCGCGGGATCCAGTTTTGTGGACGGACGGACTGACGGACGGACAGACGGACTGACGGACAGACAGACAGACGGACGGAGGTTAAACCTAAAGTCCCCTCCGGTAAACCGGTAGGGGACTAAAAACATAACACATGTTCATTTGACAACATATTTCAAAATCTCAAAGAGATTTATAAATTAAAAAAAAACATCTATCATTGATGGACATTGTGACTTTCAGTTACAAATTATACTTCTGATATAACAGATACTATATTTTTTTATAACTTCACTAATAGGTTATATATATAAATACATTTATAAATAAAAGTACTGTCAAAAAAGTGTGTAAAGTAACATGTAATTTAAAGCACCAATTAAGTTGTAATGGTAATTTAATTATTACATTTTGAAATGTAATTGACCCATCCCTGATGCTCAAATAAGTAACTTCAAATACAGTACAGTACACTACAGCACATATCATAGCTCAGCTCAGCTCAAATTAACAAAATACAATACAATTAAGCTTGAGTCTGCATGAAAATAACAAAATCAACATATTTTAAAGCTCTGAAACCATCTACTGTACATTTGTGTATGATTGTACTGAACATAATAGGTATAAAAAACAACAAAGAGTTATAAAAGCTACTTTAAAGATACATAACTCATGCAACACAAATAAAGCTGTGTGTTAGTTGCTGATGTAGACATCATTTTTCCTCGGAAGTCTAAACTGCATTAGAAGCGCTGTAAATAATAAACTGAAAATAAACAAGCAATTATCATAGTATTGCAAGCAATCCATAAGTCCCCTACCGGTAAGAGCCCAAGCAACATTCTGAAGGGCCATTGGCCATTCACTTAGGTTCCTATTTTAAGTAAATTTGTTGAAAAAGTTCTTTAAAAGTGATCACAGGAAACAGTTTTTATGTACAGACAGACGGACTGAAGGACACTCTAAAGTTATTTTTTAAACAAGCCCTGTTATCAAAACATAACATTTTTAAAATCCTATCATGATTGAAGAAGTTGGAGTAAAAATTACCAATTTCTCAAAAAAAAGTCTAAGTTCAAAAGGGGCATAATTCTGGAAATAGTCTTGCTAGAGTATTGAACACTCACAAATGTTGATTGACAATAAGAAACATTTATATGAAGTTTGAAGTAGATACATTCAGAAAAAGAAGTTATTAAAAAAAAAAAATGTTTTTTTTCATGAAAATTTTAAGTTCAAGGGAGGTAATTCTGATAAATTTTGTGCTAGAGTTGTAAACCTTGTCACATATGATGTGGTTGATGACAAGCAACTTATATTTAAAGTTTGAAGAAAATACCTTAAGAAATAAAGAACTTATAGTGAAAAAACTTAAAAACTAGAATCAGAAATCTTGAAATTCAGTCTATTTGTTGCCATAGCAACCAGAATTTTCAACATAGGAAGATAAAAAAGGATGTGCATAATTTCCATACTTCCATCTACCCATATGTCAAGTTTCATAAACATATTTTCAGTCCTTTTTGTGTTATCACTGGATCCAGGTTATGTGTTAAATTTGCCATATTTTCAGTCTATTTGTTGCCATAGCAACCAGAATTTTCAACATAGGAAGAAAAGAAAAAGACGTCCATAATCTCCATACTGCCATCTATCCATATATCAAGTTTCATAAAAATATTTTCAGTACTTTTTGCTTTATCGCGGGATCCAGGTTATGTGTAAAATTTGCCATATTTTCAGTCTATTTGTTGCCATAGCAACCAGAATTTTCAACATAGGAAGAAAAGAAAAAGACTTGCATAATCTCCATACTGCCATCTATCCATATATCAAGTTTCATTAGAATATTTTCAGAACTTTTTGCGTTATCGCGGGATCCAGTTTTGTGGACGGACGGACTGACGGACGGACAGACGGACGGAGGGTAAACCTAAAGTCCCCTCTGGTAAACCGGTAGGGGACTAAAAAGCACAGAGTGCATAATCAGAGACAAGCTATTGAAACAAGATAATCTTTGCAAGCCAAATTTTATGGAAATTATCATCTGGTCCCTCATGCAATATAGCAATACATTCGGATGCTAGTCGTGTAGGGTACACATGTTGATGTACAGTATTTTTGATTTTGGATTATAAAGATTATGTGAATGCTTTACATCATTTTTATTTTATAAATTACAGATTGATGCAGATGCCATTCTCAGCATGAATGACCAGAGACAGGGTGGCAACGGTTGCATTTTGCAAGGGTTTAAAGAATACAGATCACAGGACTGAGAATACTCTGGATAGAATAAGACAGAAAAACCTCCTCTCAAAGAAGTGTTCAAAACTACAAGGCAATAAGCATGCAAAAAAGACACAAAGAAGGGTTGAGGTGGGTATAAAACAGTATGACTTTTTTACTTAAACTTACAAACAGGTTCGGAGTCAGTGTGGTGGGGGCATTCGCCATTTATCTGTCACCGTGGATTCGAAGTTATTAGAAATTTTACAGTATGGTAAAGACCTCTTCTTCCCAGATGGACACAACTGCTTTGGCAGTCTTGATGAATTTGAAGTATCTTTATATGATTTTCAAGGACATCCTGCAAAGTTAGATCAAACATTGGCTGAATGCTATGATGAATTCAAATTGAAACTTCTCAGGGTGTATGTTTATACAAAGAAGGTCAGTATTTTATCTGTAAACTAGATATTGTTAAGATCAATGGCCGGATCCGCATTTTCAAGCTGAAAATTACAAGCCCCTCCTGTCATTGAATTTTGCGTAATATGAAGTCTTGTTAAAAGGAACGGGTTATTGAAAATTTCTGGTAGTGTTGCATTTAGCTTTCACCGGTCACTAGACTGATACACAAAGTTCTGTAAATATGTCTGAATTTTCTGTGATATTTACAAATTTGTATATGGATATAAAAAAGAAAAATCTGTGTCAGAAAAAAGTCATAAAAAAAACAACACAGCCCATGAGATAATTAATTTGATTTATTTAACAACCGATCAACCTTATTTCAACATTGGCCAACAATATTTCAACCACCTTTAACACTGTTTAAGTAACATTATCATTTTTGAAGGGTTAAGAACTAACCTTCAACGTTAAATAAATGTTGATGTAACGTTGAATCAACGTTGAAATCAACTCCCATTTTCAACCTATTTCAACCATATTTTAACGTTGAATAAACGTTGATGTGCATGCTGGGGAGAGGCTCTTTCTGTCATGTTTCGTGGTGGTGCATGTAAGTAAATAATGTACATGTTATATTTTCTCTGAAATCATGCATTTATTATAGAACAAGAGTTGTTCGACTCTAACACTCGTCTGTTTAAAGGTCATTCAAAGGCCAAGGTCAAAGGTCAGTGCATGTTTGAAAAGGCCTTGTCCCAAGCAACCATGTGTGTGAATATGAAAGCTATCCATCAAGTAATAAGAAAGTTATAAGCCACATAAAAGTTTTTGCACGACACTGCCACTGACGCCGATGAAGACGACTCACTGATCTCAATAGCTCGACTTTTTCTTCGAAACAAAAAAGCTAATAATGATTCTTCAAAATGCACTTTCCATGTGCACTAGTCATTTGTAACCACTGCCCCCCAACCCCGTAGCATAGCGTTGGTTTTTACTATGAGCTTTGCAAATGCCTGGTAAAGCTCTCGCAGGATAGATATTTTCAAGAGGTTAAAAAGCCGCTAAATGCCCCGCCATGCAAGAACAAATATTTGCCCCGGTGTTTTCAAAATTAGGACTTTTAGATATACTCACTAACTAAATAATAAAACAAGATAAACTTTAAGATTAACATAAGCATGTTCTGAAATTATATTGTTGTCATTGTCGTTTTCATCTTTGTCTGAATCCTACATATATCCAAAAATAGCTTGGACAAAAAAAGTATGGCACTTGCACAGAAACAAAACAATAATGGTTACCGGTTCAGATAAAACCTGAAGTTAATTAACAAAGAAAGCCGAGAAACAAAGTCGGATGATATGTCATTTGCAAGTGCACGGTAACCTTGCCGCCGACTTCAAATAAATCTTATCTTATATCACTTTATTTTTTATAGGCGACAATGTTCGATAGGATTGAAGGATTGTCAGACATTTTTCTTTCCTGTCGGGCGGGTTAAAATAATTATTTGTATCGCCCGATATATTTTTAACTCGCCATGGTGATCGGGCGAGTGCTAATTTCAAAGACTGCAAACCACCATGGCAAGTTTTTGTTTTTGAAGAGCAGTTGCATTAAGCGGTGTTTTTACTTCCACGAAGCCCTCACAGGCAGGTCAGAGACTTTACCTAGGGTTTGCGGAGCTCAAAGTTAAAATAACTGCTATTCTCAGGTGGTGGGGGCAGTGGTTTCAAATTGCTAGTGCATTAGAATAAAGATAAACAGAATATATATTATATAATATAATTATATAAAAGCATGCACTTATTTAAAATCTAACTTCATTAATTACTCATTTTGAAATATAAGTGGTTTATGACATTTCATTGCTTTCCGGTGATTTTATGGAGCGACCAGAATTGGGGACGAATTGTTACTACGAAGTGTTCAACCTCGTTTTGCAGATTCTAAACAACAACACGTTGCAATTATTAAGTTTTTGTTGAAACAGATAGTGTACTTTTTTTAGCAAGTGATAATTGCCAGTATTTAATTATTTTACATTACCAATTGTCGTTGTTTCTTGACAATTAATTTCACCGGAACCGATTTTAGCCATTATGAAATCATAATCAGCGAACAATGCGACGTGCTTATTGATTGGATGAAAAATGCACAAATTACAAATTCATGATAATTTTAACCAATCAACGACCGTTTTATATTTAGTTACTTCCACATTGCAGGCATGCTTGTTTCTACTGAAAATAACCTGTCACGTGGTCAACTAGACGTGACATCTATTTAAAGATTGGAAATTTACTGATTAACATCGACAAATATTGTTTATAGGGGCATGAATTTATTTAAATAGAGACAATAAATACTATTTTGACAATATTGCTCCGAATCCCGTATCTCTTATGAGTTATGATACGTTGTACCAGTTGTATATAAATTTTCATTGAGCTAAGCGACATGTTACTTTTTGAAGTAAGCGGTTTACCAAAGTTTAAAGCGCGCAAAAATTGGAGAGATATGGCTGTTGCACCACGATGTTTTCTGATTCAGTGGGAGTGTAAATTGATGTCAGTGATAGAGTGTAAAAGCATAGTAAGTCCTTTAAAAAAGGCCACTTAATACAAAGAGGGAGAGATGATCAAGGCCGAGTTTGCGAAGAAAGTATAATTATGAAGTTGTTATCTGCGTTATCAGCAGTAAGAGTTTGGAGTTTTTCCATTTTCATTTTGCACAATTATTCTTTGTATAGAGCATTAATACTAAAAACCTCATGAACTAATGACACGAAACCTTATATGTAGACTGAGGTCTCTGCAGAAGTGCACTGTGAAGGAACTGTAATTTGCTTTTTGCTAGCGATGCCAAATTGGAGTAACCTCCCCTGTTATACCTCAATCATGAATATTCATACTGGTCAAAATGTAACCTCATCTTAGGTCCTTTTTATTACACTCCAAAAATTACAATGTTCATCATTTGCAGGGTACTGAATGGTTATTTTTAGTTAGATAGATGATGAAAACATACAAGGGAGGGACCCCCCCCCCCCCCAAAAAAAAAAAAATGGCACAAAATGAAAATAACAAGAAATAATCTTTTCTCAAAAATAGAAATTCCAAAAATAAAATAGAATTTTGATAACGCAAGACATTTTGGCATGTTTTTCTTCCTTAGAGTATTATCTGAAAGAACACGCCTCCTTTACAAGCAACAATAGTCGGTATATGGCTGCTTGAAATTTTATTATTTTTTACTTGACCTCGTTTCAGGCTCATCGTATCCACTTTATTTTCAAGTCATTTATTCATAATATTTATTATTTTGGCTACTAATTAATAAAAAAAAGCTTTAATATGATAAAATGTCTATTTTAAAGAATTTGCCAGTATTTTGATGTAATACAAGAGATAATTTCCTTAAAGTTAAGAATTGATTTGTACTCAAACTGTTTCGTACCAAAATCTTTCCTTAAATTCGTCAATTTTTAAGATCACTGTCACCAATTGCTTGCTTTAAAATATTTTTCTCATGCAATAAATGAATATTTACAGGTTGATTTAGTATTGTATGACATTTCTTCTGAAAATCTAAACAAAAACTATAAGTTTTCATTATTTAGTATGTGACCTGTCAACTGAAAATTTAAAAAACAAAACAAACAAATTTATCATCTGTTCAGCTCTTTAAGTGGTACATAATCTGCTCATAAGTGATACAAAAATATCAAAAACTTATGTATGTAGGCATGAAGTTTGAAGTTGATATCTCATATAGTTTTCGAGATATGGCCCAAGAAAAAATAAAAGTATAAGAAAATCAAAGGGCAAGTACTCAAAAATTATGGAAGGAGGAGTTATAATTCTTGTGCATTGCTCTTTTACTCATTGAGACGTATCCACATACGAAGTTTCAAGTTGATATCTCATATAGATTTCGAGAAATGGCCAATGTTTAAGTTTCGACACACAGACAGACGGACCCGGATGGGACAAAAACAATATGCCCCACGATCTTTGATCCGGGGGCATAAAACATGGCTTGGCATCGCTTCTTTTGCATGATGGCATAATGATTATTTATTATTATTGGCATTCATAATTTCTATTTCATTTTGAGAAATATGGATATAATGAGGCAGTGGAGACGTCACGGTTCTCGCAATCTAAATGAAATCGATTGAAATAATTTTTCAAATCTTCGAGTTCACTGGGGGGGGGGAGGGGGGGGTCTCAACTTGTCCTCTATAGTTTATTAAAGCAGTTAAATAATTAAACATAATGTCTTACCTTTTTGCAGCTGCCAAGAAACTCCTCGTTAGCAATGCCAAGTTGCCACTAAAGTACCATTTTGATGATGCCAACGTTTTAAAGGTAATTTAGTCAACTTAAGAAGTGTCCATCGTGTTGTACCTGCGAAATTTCTAGAATGCTCCTTGATATACTATTAATAACGGACTCTGTTTACACAGTGATAAGCAAAAATACTAAAGAAATCACATGTAAAAATGATCCATTTAGCAATAAGTTTCCGTAATGAAATTCAATCTGACCCTGAACGTATATTGGAGGCATTCTAACATTAAAGCAGTTATCAACAAGTGAAAAAGTAAATTAAATAAATAATGGATTGTGCCATATTGAGATAAAACCTTACTGGATACAATATGTCAGTTGTTCAATACAATAACACATGTTGTATTTCAATTTTCAGTGCACTAGTCTATGCATCTATTAGTATGTTATATTAAAATCCTTACACAAAGTATTTAATTGCCATTTATTTCTGAATTTTAGAATCTGATGCTGTTTGTAAAGCTGAAAACAAGGTGTTCACACTGACTAAACCTGTACAGTCAAAGGCTAAAGTTAAGAGAGTTTCTGTATTCTTATGTATTCTATTCTATTAAGTAACAAACATAATGCATGCTTGAGAGTTCAGTGCGTATGAATAATTCAC
The DNA here is from genome assembly GCF_026571515.1 of Ruditapes philippinarum. Taxonomy (NCBI): domain Eukaryota; kingdom Metazoa; phylum Mollusca; class Bivalvia; order Venerida; family Veneridae; genus Ruditapes; species Ruditapes philippinarum. Next base: position 18,125 of record NW_026856053.1, read on the forward strand.
AAACGCTGAGTGTGTTGTTATAAGCACCGAACGAGCAACTGTGCATTATTATACAATAGATCACAAAATATTTGGCTGTAATGTATTTTTCAAAAAGGAAAGAAGTTGGCAGTTTTCAAATTGGTTAAATTAAAAAAAATAATTGTATAATTGTATGAATGAAAACAAACATCAAGAAACTAACATTTAAAGAACGCCTTACAATATGTTACTACCAAATAAAAAAAAGTTAAAATATAATAACCTAAATAAAAAAAGATAATTCATAGATAAACATGAAACATTTTGTAATCTTAAAATGGTAAGAGTTTGTTTATTTCAGTAGCTGATTTTTCTCCAGCTGACAAGGGGCCAATGTTAGGTTCCAGTGACCTGGTGCCAACGCAAGGTTCCAATGACCAGGTGCCAACGCTAGGTTCCAATGATCAGGTGCCAAGGCCAGGTTCCAATGACAAGGTGCCAACACTAGGTTCCAATGACCAGGTGCCAACGCTAGGATCCAAGTCAAGTGGTAGAGTTTCAATTTTTTTAAAAAGTTAAAACAGAACCGAGACAAACTGGAAAGTGCATCAGTTAAGGGTTTCATGCTTGACTTTGAGCACGGTATGTATATATCAGTTGTACTCTTCATTATTTACTATATCAAGTTCATCTTTTCATACTTCATAATTTACATAAAAAATAATGATTTAAATGGCATAAACTATCAAATAAACAAGACCTAGGTTGAAAACCGCTTTCATATAATTCTTGATTAAGCATATTTTTTGTATTTGTATTGCATGTTAATTTTACAATTTAGCGGCATGGAATGCAGTCCGAAAAGAATTTGGTCAGGATGTAGATAAAAAGGGGTGTCTTCCACTAGTGTCAGGCAGTTTGGGGTCAGGATCGGGCCAATGGGTTCTCCACCACTTACAATGCAAGGAAGAATGTAAGAGAATAAGTCATACGTGGCTTCTTATTTAAACTAGATATGTATTTCCTATTAATAAAATAAGTGTAAAATGATACGTACACTGAACTTAACATCCAGTCCCGATGAATTTATCATTGTTTGTGTTACCTAATCACAATGAACATGTATGTTTCTGCTTACTTGATAAAGAAATGAAATATTTATATAGTACGTTTTAGTTATTGAATATTTACTTTTTTAGACTCACAAGTTTTTGCGTCAGCTGATGGCACTTCCCTTCTTTCCAGTCAACCATATAGTGCCAACATGGACGCAGGGACGATCCACAAAAACACAGATTGTAGCGTTCTGTAGCTACCTTGAACGTCAATGGATTGGGAATCCCTCATTCCCAGTGAGTTCGTGGTGTGTATTCCGCCAGCCGGTACGGACGAATAATGATGTAGAAGGTAATGACAATATTTTTGGTAAAAGTTTATAAGTTATTTGATTAAATGAAGAGTTAATGAAGTCTGCTTTAGTAGCCAAAATACTGGTATATACCACTACTTCTCATATCCATGGACAAAAGCCATTGTTTAGTTCATAAAGAAATTATTTACCATTACAAGAGCTGTCGGTAGGACAGCACGCTCGACTATTCTAAGTGCTTGATAGTAAAAGAGCATTGATAATGTTAAATTTTTGAAGTTCAAAAAGGGCTAATTTTTTTTTATAAATTCATGTTATAGGCCTTAGAGAGAGTCTAATTATACAGTATTGGCTTGACTATTCGGAAGGTAATGTCACGAGGGTGTTTTATTGAGTACAATAATACTAATTACCTATGAATACATAAATTTGACAGAAAAGGTACAAAGGCTTGTTATTAAGATGTTTTATCAAGTAAATAACTGCTTTATTATTATGAATGCATAAAATTGTCCCAAAAAAGGCACAAACCCTTCAGTAGTTATTGAGATAACAGCTTACAAACAAAAACTTTACCATGAATTTATCATGAAGTTGAAAAAGGGGAGAAAAATCAGCCTTAATGCAAGATATAATTACGGATCTTGGTCAGTGACAAACAATTATGACCCTTAATGTATATGTGAAGTTTTAAATAAATATCTTTGATAGTTTTTGAGATATGTAAAACCTGCATGTAAACAAAAACCAAGAGACTAAGTAGAAAAGGGGGTATGAATCAGCCTTAATGCAAGATAGAGTTATGGAACTTGGTCAGTGACATACAATTATGACCCTCCAATTATGACCCTAAGTGCATGTGTAAAGTTTCAAGTAAATATATTTGAAGACCTTTAACCTTTAACCAAAATTTCTAAGTTTCAAAGGGGCAAATAATTCTGCAAATATTGCAGGCAGAGTTATGCAATTTTGCAAACTGATGTACATTGTTACTATATAAAAAAGTATTTTAAATTTCAATTGAATATCTCAAGCAATAATTGAGATATTTGACTTTACAAAAAACTTTAACCAAAATTTCTAAGTTAAAAAGGGGCATAATTCTGTCAATATTGTAGGCAGAGTTATCCAGCTTGTCAATCTGATGTACATTGTTACTATAAATAAGTATTGTAAGTTTCAAATGAATATCTCAAGTAATAATTGAGATATTTGACTTTACAAAAAACTTTAACCAAAATTTCTAAGTTAAAAAGGGGCATAATTCTGTCAATATTGTAGGCAGAGTTATCCAACTTGTCAATCTGATGTACATTGTTACTATAAATAAGTATTGTAAGTTTCAAATGAATATCTCAAGTAATAATTGAGATATTTGACTTTACAAAAAACTTTAACCAAAATTTCTAAGTTAAAAAGGGGCATAATTCTGTCAATATTGTAGGCAGAGTTATCCAACTTGTCAATCTGATGTACCTTGTAACTATAAATAAGTATTGTAAGTTTCAATTGAATATCTCAAGTAATAATTGAGATATTTGACTTTACAAAAAACTTTAACCAACGCAGACGCCGACGCGGACGCTGACGCCGGGGCGACTACAATAGCTCTCATATTCTTCGAATAGTCGAGCTAAAAATGCATTATATCTATTTGTATAAGAATTACGATTCGTATAACTAAATGCAAATTTATCAATTATTTCTAATTTAAGATGTAATTACACATTTGTTATGTCCTTCCACTGGCTGGCATCATCGTATCAACAGGAAGGCAGGTGGATGTTCGATGTCCTTCTACAGGCTAGTTCCACTTCAGCGTAGGGAAGCATAGACCGTTGGTCAGACACTACGAACAGGAGTTCTGAACAGGGCCAGATCTGTATGTACAACTAGAATGGAGCGAATCATTCAAGACTTTTGGGAAAGATATCAAGACTCAGAACTTTCAACAACAGCATTTTTGAAAGCTTGTTCTGCATTGTACGGACCGTCGACTTAGAGTGATTTTGTGAAATGACGAGGATGTAGTTTGTGGTGCTGTAGGTGGTGCTGTCAATGACGGCGTCGACTTTGTTTTGTAAAAAATATATGTTTTGTTACGTAAAAATATACATATTGTTTTTTTTTTGTTTTGTTTAAATCTTGGATTATTTAAAATACTAGATTTTTGTTTTGTTTTGTCTTGCTTTAATCATATTTGTCTGTACAGGTAGTCATTAAACGTTTAATGTCATAGTAGAAGTATTGTACATATATTGTTGTTGTTGATAATGATTATTTCATGTTGAGGTAACTATTTTGTATTTTCGTGTAAATAAAATATGTTATTGATTAATACATGTACTAGTTTATCCTGATTTTGTCTTGTTCTGCCTCTTCACTTGTTGTAACAATAAATGTAATATAAAGCACTGTTTTCTCTTTGTTATACTTATAAACTCTCTCTGTCTCCACCAATTAACACATTTTCATCAATAAAACTTTTAAATATCCGTTAGAAAAAACTTTTTTAACGTAAAGAATATTATATATTGAAACAAATGATGAACACAATATATAACGTTATTATCACCAATATAATATTCATTAAACAATATTCTTTACCTTTTCCTAATGCGTATTTAACTAAAATATAATTATGGGATATTAATTATGATATAATACACCAATTGACAGCCTCTATATGAACTACGTAAATAACCAAGGTATATCGAGTGAAAAAAAAACAAGAGTTGTTTCCCTTAGCTTCGAGTAAAATCAATATCTCAAATGCAAAAGAATGCAAATTTAGCCGTGTTTAAACCGCTAGTTTGGGGTGATTTTAATGTCCGATTTTAAAATTTATTTCACCAATGAAAAGCTTGTGATCTTAGCTTCGTCTCATTGTTTGACACTGAAGGTATTTAAATTAATAAATTTACGGTTAAACCTTCTACAAGTCAGACCATTTTACATATGTTTTATACAGTGAGATACGCAATCGGTTATCTTTACTCACAATTCTACTGATAAGAAAAGCCTGTCGTCTGCTAGTTTGGAAACTGTCAATCCGTGTATTATAAATAATTACAATAAATAGTGATAACACAACCTAAATATAATAAATTGAACAAGAGCCACCGCCGGGCGGGGGCAACGCTCGACTTTTTACTTTTTCTAAAAGCAAACATAGAAAGGTTTGAACATATCTTAACGTTTCCGTTTTATAAATTTAGTTGGTCTGTCTTGTCACATGAATAGAAACACGCAATTCTATAAATAGAAACACGCAATCCAATAAATAGAAACACGCAATTCCATAAATAGTAACACACAATTCTATAAATAGTAACATGCAATTCTATAAATAGAAACACGCAATTCTATGAATAGTAACACGCAATTCTATAAATAGCACAATTCTATAAAAAGCAACACGCAATTCTATAGACGTGTTATTTGCCAAATTCAATATTTTTAAAAATGTGTATTTTCATTTGTCATATTAAGTGTAATGCTTGGTTTTATAGGATGTAAACATTGAAAGAAGCTTTTGAGCGACCAGACAACTCAAATGTAACAGTGGTAATAAAGGTTATTAAATGCACAGAAAACTGCCAGGAACCCAGTAACAAAAAGAAATTCTTTGAAGCTGTCATTGCTGACAAAACTGGAAGTGCAACCAAGAAGCTGAACATGAAAAAATTGTAAAAGAAAACCCAAACTTCTTGCTGCAAGATATAATAAAGAAACCCGATTCAATTATTTTCACTGTAAGAAGCAAGGCCCATTACTGTGCTCCAGTTGCTATAAATGTAAACCCCAATTCATTGTGTACAGCAGTTAAAGCTGGAAGATTCACAAGAAGATGTAAGTTGTGACCAACTGAAACAGAAATTAAAAGACAGCATTGTTAAATTCAACATTTGTGATATGTAGACAAGGTTTTAATTTACAATTTCCTAAATTGTCCAACGATCTTTACTTTTATTTGTAGCCAGCATTTAAATGCTAACACAGGTACACTAGAAGATTAAAATTTCTTCACACTACTTACATATTTTAAATTTAATTGGATTTTAACGAATACGTTAGGAATGGCAAACATTGCACTGCAAGAAAATTATGAACAAAGAGTGACAGTAACTCACCACCAGATGCCTCATCCAGATTGGAAAGGTTTTCATACACAAGAGCGAAGAATTATGAAAAACAAAGACAAGGAAAGCTTGTCAGGAAAGTCAGGAAATTAATTGTCAAAATAAACAAAAACCTGGAAGAGGTAAAAGTACGTGGAGTACGAGGAACTCGTAAAACAGCAATCAATCTTGATAAAAACTTGGGCACATATGGACTTTAAACATTTAAATGAATTTGACTGAATAAAGGTGGTTGGTTGGTTATTAATTAATTTATATACAATATATACTGAAACAAAAAAGAAACTTTCTCCAAGTTTGAATGTAGATATGTTAGTACAGTTTTTCAATCCTTTTGAAACTCGATTTTAATGTTGAATAAACATATCGGGCTTTTACACGGGGATTAGTTGACCGATTTTGCAAACAAAACGAGTTTTACAAGCTACCACATGTATATAAGTGTGTACATCTAAGTGGTACCCTTGAACAACTGGCACATACTTTGCGAAAGTTTCTTTTTTGTTTCAGTATATGTTTAAATTTGTTTAATACATTTAAAACTATTTAAACTTGAATGCAGCTCTACCTTGTTGATCTTTTTTCTTATTGAATGTTGTGAAAATGTTTGCAGGTCATCATGTCTATTGTATTACAGAACAAATCAGATCTGGATTCTTGTACAATATACGGTTAAGAGGACGTGTAAAGATGATTGCTCCTCCTTGTATCTATGTTTTTTCAAATGCTATGCCCGACCTCAGCTATATAAATGGTCACCGTTATCACTATTTTAAAGCCACAAAATGTGAAAAATACAAAGTTAATACAGGATACGGTCAGTTACAGGCTATATTTTAAAGCCCAGTCATCAAACAAGGTATGTGGGCAATACACCAATGACATCTTATTTACATTGGCCTGACTTCAGTGTTTTTATATTTTTCTGGTCCTTCGGGATCATAGATGCTAGCACTATTAAGAGTACCGCACAGCCGGTGCTAGGGGCCGTGAAGGATGTGGTACTTATTCATTATCCGTCATGTACAGACTCAATCAAACCGAGTCTGCAATTTTCATGTAATTTTGTTGTGATAAATGCTTCCGAGGGATCACTTTGTTTCCAGATTTTCAGCATCATACCCTGCAACAGACAATTTTAGACTTTGACCTGCAAGTATGACCTTGACTTTTAAGGTAGGGGTCTAGGTGTTGCGCATGACATGTTGTCTTATTATTGTTAATGTCTGTGCCTAGTTATTTTAAAATCCCTTTATTGATGAAAAAGTTGTCTACCGCACACAAAATATACCCAAGAATAGACTATGTTAAGCTATATCCCCTTTTTTCTTCGAAACGGCTATGGACAATAAAAATTAACTAAAATCAAAGCCACTATATCAACAAATTTTCTGCAAAAAAACAACAGAAATACAACTTTTAAAATAAATGCTCTTTATCAACAAATTCTCTGCAAGGAAATTATAAAAGAATGCAAGCTATAACATATTATCTTATAGACGTGTTATATGACAAATTCGATACATGTATTTTTAAAACATGAGTATTTTAATTTGTCATATTAAGTGTAATGCTTGCTTTATAGGAGGTTAACATTGGAAGAAGCTATTTGGCTACCAGATAACTCAAATGTAACAGTGGAAGTAAAGGTTATTGAATGCACAGAAAACAGCCAGGAAACCAGTAACAAAAAGAAATTCTTTGAAGCTGTCATTGCTGACAAAACTTGAAGTGCAACCATTAAGGTATTTAAAGAAACTTAACACGCAAAAAAATGTAAAGAATACCCAAAACTGTTGCTGCAAGACAAAATAAAGAAACCTGATTCCATTATTTTTACTGTAAGAAGCAAGGTTCATTAATGTGCTCCATTTTCTATGAATGTAAACCCCAAAATCCCTTGAAAAATGAAACAGGAGTTGCGCACAGAAGAAATTGTTTACAATATGTTCTATATAAGGAAAAACACAAAATATCCGTTTTGGGACATCACCAGTTGCAGAACAGTTCATACATATACAAACTGGCACAACTTTGTACAGATGATCAATATACTTGTTACATTGTTCTACGGTCATAAATGTCGCCCAGAAATCAATCTATTATAACAGTGAAAAGTCTTTCTTTTGTTCAGTTTTTTTTAACCACGTGTTGTTTGAGCTGATT
>NW_026856054.1:0-17028 GCF_026571515.1 Ruditapes philippinarum
TCACTTTATTTTACTCTTGGATAGGCATAATGCCACTGTGCACATTGTCTTTTATTTTACTCCTGGATGTTCATAATGTCACTTTGAAGGCACATTAATTATGCCTAAGTAATCCATATTTTTGTTTATTCGTTAGATATGTCAAACATGTTTTCATCTTTATGACAAATGATTTATTTTTGGAAACTATAACAAGATACGAAAGTAAAGTCTTTGAGAAATAAAACATAGAGTGAGACTTAATAAATGGAGCACCGCACTAAATACCATATTCTGGTTTATACCGGACAAGGTGCTTGGATGACTAGATACTAAAATCTCGCCTTTTAATCTACCCAAATGCACTTATTAATTAGGATGTTTAATTTATCTCTTCACTCTGATTTGAATGTGATAATGAATGAAAAATATAAAATTAGTGAAAAAGCAAAATTTTTGTGATCATATTTCTGCAAGCGTCTAGAGGTACTGTTTCACTACTGTAGTGAGATTTTGTAAAAAATGATAGCATTTCTGAGGCATTAGTTAGGCTTTTAACATTGTCAAAAATACAGAATAGCCTTCAAATGCTCTGTTTGTTTAAGGAAGCATAATCTTTGGTGCATTAATGTGTTAAGCCCTTCTAAATTTAAAAGGAGTTTACCAGTAACTGCACTAAAGTGATGGAAATGTTGTTAAAGTTTTATGTGTAAAATGAGTACAATGCATGCCAGTACAAAATAATTTTGATTTAATCCTTGGAAAATTATTAACAATGAGAATTTTCAGACATACATGCATATATGAATATCACATGCTTTTAAATGTTGCTTTATTTAACAAATAAAACATGGCCTTGAGGGCAATATGCAAGTTTACGGACTTGTTGGTCAGACTGAGGAAGGTATATGGCCCGAAGCGCAGCTGAGGGACATATACTTCTCGAGGTCTGACCAACCAGTCCGTAAACTTGCATTTTGCCCGAAAGGCCATGTTTTATTTGTTATATTATACCGAATCTAAACCCTTTCATCCTTTTGTTGCTGTCATTTTTAGCTCGACTATACGAAGTATATGGAGAGCTGTCCTACCCGTCCCGGCGTCCGCGTCCGCGTCCAGATTTTAGATTAAAGTTTTGGTGCAGTAAAATATTTTTCACTATAACTTTGTCATTTCTTAAGGTATCAACTTCAATCTTCAAATATATGTTCCTTATCATCAACCACATCTTATGTGACAAGGTTCATAACTCTAGCACCAATATTTTCAGATTTATCTCCCTTGAACTTAGAATTTTCCTTAAAAAAATACTATTTTTTACTGTTACTTCTTTATTTCTTAAGGGATCAACCTCATACTTCAAATATATGTACCTTATCATCATCCCCATGTTATGTGACAAGGTTCATAACTCTAGCACCAATATTTTCAGATTTATCTCCCCTTGAACTTAGAATTTTCCTCAAAAAATACTATTTCTTACTGTTTCTTCTTTATTTCTTAAGGGATCAACCTCATACTTCAAATATATTTACGTTATCATCATCCCCATCTTATGTGACAAGGTTTATAACTCTAGCACCAATATTTTCAGATTTATCTCCCTTTGAACTTAGAATTTTCCATAAAAAATATTATTTTTTACTGTTACTTATTTATTTCTAAAGGGATCAACTTCATACTTCAAATATATTTACGTTATCATCATCCACATCTTGTGTGACAAGGTTCATAACTCTAGCACCAATATTGCAAGAATTATTTCCCAAAAAACTTAGATTTTTTTTACTAGAAAAATGTTATATTTTATTATAACTTTTTTATTTTTAAAGGTATCTACCTCAAACTTCAAATACTTATTCCTTATCATCAAGTACATTTTATGTGACAATGTTCATAACTCTTGAAGCAATATTTACAGATTTATCTCTCTTTGAACTTGGGATTTTCTTTAAGAAATATAATAACTTCTTTACTTTTTAAGGTATCTACTTCAAACTTCAAATATATATTTCTTATCATTACACAAATGTTGTGTGACAAGGTCCATAACTCTAGCATGACTATTTCTAGAATTATTCCCCTTGATCTTGGAATTTATGTTAACAAATATTATTTTTTAATATTATTAAATATATAATACATAATTATACATAATTGATTTTTCTTTTATACTTTTGTATTCTTTACTGGGTCCAGTATTTTATTAGTCCAGCTTCGCTGTCTCCTGTGACAGCTCTTGTTGTCAGAGTTATGGCCCTTTAATAATTTTTATGCCCCCATTTTCGAAGAAATGGTGGTATATTGCTTTGCACTTGTCGGTCCGTCGGTCCGTAGACCAAATGGTTTCCGAGTGATAACTAAATAATCATTAGGCCTAGGAACTTCAAACTTGGTATGGTGATTGGTCATGACCAGTAGATGACCCCTATTGATTTTGGGGTCAAGGGGTCAAAGGTCAAGGTCACATTGACCTTGTAAGCAAAAACCGTTTCCGATCAATAACTAAAGAACCTTAAGGCCTAGGAACTTCAAACTTGGTATGGTGATTGGTCATGATCAGTCGATGACCCCTTTGATTTTGGGGTCAAGGGGTCAAAGGTCAAGGTCACATTGACCTTTTAAGCAAAAACGGTTTCTGATCAATAACTAAAGAACTTTAAGGCCTAGGAACTTCAAACTTAGTATGGTGATTGGTCATGATCAGTAGATGACCCCTATTGATTTTGGGGTCAAAGGTCAATGTCACATTGACCTTGTGGCAAAAACGGTTTCCGATCAATAACTAAAGAACTTTAAGGCCTAGGAACTTCAAACTTGTAATGGTGATTGGTCATGATCAGTAGATAACCCCTATTGATTTTGGGGTCAAGGTCACATTGACCTCTTGGGTAAAAACGGTTTCTGATCAATAACAAAAGAACCCTTAGGCCTAGGAACTTCAAACTTGGTATGGTGATTGGTTATGACCAGCAGATGACCCCTATTGATTTTGGGGTTAAGGGGTCAAAGATCAAGGTCACATTGACCTTGTAGGTAAAAACGGTTTCAGATCAATAACGAAAGAACCCTTAGGCCTAGGGACTTCAAACTTGATATGGTGATTGGTCATGATCAGTAGATGACCCCTATTGATTTTGGGGTCAAGGGGTCAAAGGTCAAGGTCACATTAACTTCTTAGGTAAAAACGGTTTCCGATCAATAACTAAAGAACCCTTAGGCCTAGGAACTTCAAACTTGGTATGGTGATTGGTCATGACCAGCAGATGACCCCTATTGATATTAGGGTTAAGGGGTCAAAGGGCAAGGTCACATTGACCTTGTAGGTAAAAATGCTTTCCAATCAATAACTTAAGAACTCTTTGGCCTAGGAACTTCAAACTTGGTATGGTGATTGGTCATGACCAGCAGATGACCTATTGATTTTGGGGTCAAGGGGTCAAAGGTAAAGGTCACATTGACCTTGTAGGTAAAAACGGTTTCCGATCAATTAACTAAAAACGCTTAGGCCTAGGAACTTCAAACTTTGTATGATGATTGGTCGTGACCAGCAGATGACCCCTATTGAGTTTTAGGTCAAGGGGTCAAAGGTCTAGGTCACATTGACCTTGTAAGTAAAAACGGTTTCTGATCAATAACTTAAGAACGCTTAGGCCTAGGAACTTCAAACTTGGTATGGTGATTTGTCATGACCAGCAGATTACCCCTATTGATTTTGGGATCAAGGAGTCAAAGGTCAAGGTCACATTGACATCGTAAGTAAAAACAGTTTCTGATCAATAACTAAAGAACGCTTCGGCCTAGGAACTTCAAACTTGGCATGGTGATTGGTCATGAGCAGCAGATGACCCCTATTGATTTTGGGGTCAAAGTTCAAGGTCACATTGACCTTGTATGTTAACGGTTTCCGATCAATAACTAAAAAACCCTTAGGCCTAGGAACTTCAAACTTGGTATGGTGATTGGTCATGACCAGCAGATGACCTATTGATTTTGGGGTCAAGGGGTCAAAGGTCAAGGTCACATTGACCTTGTAGGTAAAAACGTTTTTTGATCAATTAACTAAAAACGCTTAGGCCTAGGAACTTCAAACTTTGTATGATGATTGGTCGTGACCAGCAGATGACCTTTATTGAGTTTTGGGTCAAGGGGTCAAAGGTTAAGGTCATGACCAGTAGATACTTGATAACCCTTATTAATTGTTTGATCACTGGGTCAGAAGTCATGCATAATAACCTTATCACATGACTAATTGGCTGCTGATAGGGGGCATACATGTTTTACAAACATATCTTGTTTGTTCAGTGTGTGAAATATCTCAAACCCTGGTCGGATTTTTTATTATAATTTTCAAGCGATATGTACAACAAAAGAATCAACATGCTCTTCTTTGTAATTCAATTTTTTTTAAATAAAATTAAACAGGCAAAGAAACCCCGAACTTTAAGATTTTCACAAACTGTATAAATAAAATTTATAATCAATTTAAAGACAAATCATGACTTTTGTACATGACATGTAATAAAACAATAAATTCATTTAAAAGATTCATTAAACAACAAAATAAAATATTATACCTCATTTGCATATGGACTTCTATATTTAATATGACGTCATCCAGTCTTTATAAGAATAATGGACCGCCCCCGGTCTGTATGCGGTTTAACCGTTTATGGACCGGATGACGTCATATTAAATATAGAATGGCGCATGCAAATGAGGTATAATATTTGTGAATATGGTTCCTTAATTAAGGACGTTTTCGAGAGTGTTCATATAGACATAAAGTTATAGGCAAAATGAAAACTGTTCAATAGAATTTCTTTTAACTTGGCATGCTGTTAGAATATGATAACAGAAACATTTTATGTGAAAAAATAATTGGGGTCATAATTCTCGTTTTTGAATTATCTGCCCCTGAATCAGAATTTTCTACTTATTTTAGGTCATTTCAAGGGCAGATTACTTAAACATACTGAAATGAAATCTTGTTTTTACTTCTGGATTATGTTTTTTTTCTTTTTATTGTTGAGGACAATACATAATAACATACAATTCCTTATATTAAAATTCCTTATATATTGTTTAAGGTACTTAAATTTCTTAAAAAAATCCGCCATTATTTTCTAAAAAATGCACAGGTTAAAAGAAGAAGTGAAAAATACCCATTCACTCTAAATTCGTTCTTGAAATTTTGCATATCGACTAAAACGAAGGTAAGCTTCATGAAAATAAGAAAAAAAATGTGTATTGTTTTCCTTCATTTAAATTATCTGTCCTTGAATTTAACGAAAAAGTCCAATTCAAGGGCAGATACTTCAAAAATGAGAACGGTGACCCAATTTTTTTCCCGTTTAAAATGTTTCTGTTGTCATATTCTAACAACATGCCAAGTTTAAAGAAATTCTATTGAACAGTTTTAATTGTGCCTATATGTCTATATGAAAACTCCCGAAAACGACCTTAAGAGACATTACATAATTATGTCTCCCAAAATTTTTGGAAGACATATTGTTTTTGCCTTAGTCATCTGTCTGAATGCATTCAGCTTGTCCAGCTTTCACAGATCTAACTGCTGGCTGGATTCCAATGAAACTTCACAGGAGTGAACTGAGTACCATGCCTAGTTTTGCATTTCACCGGCACATTCTGTTCTGCTGCACAAAATGGCCATCAGAGCTATAAATAGAAAAATCTTGTCCAGCTTTCAAAAGTCAAACTGCTGGTGGAATTTTGACTAAAATTCACAGGAGTGATCATTGTAATGATGAGGGAGACTTATGTTTTTGCTGGTGACATAATAAGACAATAAATGCATTTGAAGCTGTCAAGCTGGTTTTATATAACTTACCAGTTTGAAGAATGCAATAGATTATTAAAATTTGTTTTGCTTAATTATAAACTGTATTAATATATACGTATATCTTTATAAAACATTAAAAGAAAAAAACATCAATATTTAAATTCTTTATTACATTAAAAACGGTCCGCCTCGTCTCGAGTCAGAGTCCCAATGTCCCAAAATATAGTAAACCTTGTCCAATCATACAGTCAGCCCTGTCTCAAGGTTCGTCCTGTCTGTAATCACTGCCTATATACAATTACTAGAAAATACCATTAATTGACAACAATGTTTACCTCATTATCTGGGGAAAATAAACAAACAAGTATGTAGAAATAAAAGTAAACTCACTTATTTATAATATCAATCTAATTCACTATTTGGTTAAATAAAAGTATGTATACAGATTAGACTAGTATTAAATTATTAGTTCTAATAAACAAAGGTATATTCAGTTCCTATGATATGGGTTCTTTAATATTACAGTACAAACATTTTCCGTGACTGCATATGAAAGCAGCACATGTTGATGATGCTTTTCTTAAAACTGTGACACTAAATCACATAGCACCTCTCAATAAATTTAAATTTGTGAATAATGAATTCATTCCTTGTAATAATAAATTATTTTATAAAATCTTCATATTTGATTAATATTTCCCCTAAAAGTTTTAATTGTTTTTACACAGTCAACAGACATATGTTATTTTAAATTATTCTATAATATTTACTGTTCATATTAGCTTGAATTTTGTAGCAAGTTAGCTGGCGGAAGATTGTCATAACTTAAATTTCATAAGTTAAATTTTCGACATTAATGGTCGATAGTAGAAAATTTTCGTAAAAGTTTTCATCACAGCCTATACAGCATATTTACATGTGGTCCCAAACTTCAGGACTGTTGATGACTTAGTTAAATTTGACATTAATGGTCAATGGTTGGAAATTTGCGTTACAATTTTCTCAGTAACTACTTATCACAGCCTCTTGGTATTTGGCATACAGCACTGACATGTTGTCCCATACAGTGGGATTCGATTCCAGGTCTGTCGCTCATCCACTTCCAATTTACCGACTTAGTTAAATTTTCGACATTAATGATCGATATAGTACGAAATTTGCGTAACAGTTTTCTCAGCAAATTCTTATCACAGCCTCTTAATTGATATTTGGCATACAGCACTGACATGTTGTCCCATACAGTGGGATTCGATTTCAGGTCTGAAGCGCATTTACATCCTGTTAACTCACTTACTTAAATTTTCCACATGCAGTCATTAAAGGTCAGTGGTAATTTTTTTTTCGTAAGATTACAGCTGGATATTATATAGATGGATACCGAAAATAAGCTATTTTCGCGAAAATAAGATCGCGGCTACGGAAAAAAGATTTATTTTTGAAATAGTGTATTTATCTCTTAAATTAATAATGTTAGTTATATATTTATGTTTGCATTCTTTGAATGATTTTACAGCAAATCAAAATTTCAGAAAAAAAAAATATTTTAAAAAGTGAAGTTAGCTCAAATCGCCGTGTAAAGCGATTGTAAATATCTTAATATATCAAATTAATAAAATTATTTTCGTAAATACCATATTTTCGTACATACCTTATTTTTTGTATGCACATCATATTCATACAAGTTTTATTAGTCGCCGGAAGAAACCGTCGAATATCTGTAACAGTTTAATATTATACCTATGGTAGGAAAAGGCATTAATTTCTGTAAATAAAAGCATAACAATTACTGAACAATTAAAGACGACAATGTAATCTCAAAAAAATCAAACATACAATAATGTTGCTCAATGAAATGAAATATTCAAATATTGACATCGTAAACTATAGTCAAATGATATGGGAAAAGTAAGAAGCTATGGACCAGAGGTAAAAAAAGCTTGACTCTATTGAAACACAAATATCTGCACTGTCACATAAACTGAACTCAATGGACACGCGTGTCTCATCTCTTGAGCAGAAGTCGTTTGATTTAAATATACAGGTCCAAAGCATTGAAACTAGCAGGCATTTTGACAGCCAAACTTGCGATGAAATTAAATCTAAACAGGCTGCAATAGATAAAAAGATAAACTCTGATTCCCAAACTTACAATTAAAGTGTCACCACGGATTATCAGCGTATTTCGAAGGAGCTGTTAGATTTACAGACGAGATCCATGAGGGATAACCTACTTTTTTATAACTTTGAAGGAATGCGATACATTTGAGGAGAGAAAAGGTGAGAATTGTTCAAAAAAAGTGCTCGAATTTAGTGAGAATGACCTAAATATTGAAGGGGCTGCGACGTCAATTAAGATCAACAGAGCGCATCGTATCGGAAAATATGAGAGCAACAAAACCCGCCCTATAGTGGTAAACTTCAGTCACACTCCAGATAAATTAAATGTGAAACATAAAGTTTTCTTAAGCAGTGAAACAACAGGAATAAAGGTATCTGATCAGTATCCTAAAGAAATCCAAGAACGTAGAAAAAAAACTTATTCCAGAACTTATAAAAGCAAAAAATCAAAGTAAATCTGCGGTTCTAGTATACGACAAGCTCTATATTGATGGAAGACGTTTTTTCGCTACCACCGACTAGGAATCTACCGAGAAGCAGCTTAAAGTACTATTATGGAATATTCAAGGGATAAAGAATAAGCTAGATGACCCAGATTTTTTGAACTTTGTAAACTCTTATGACTTACTTCTTTTGACAGAAACATGGAACTCAAAAATTGCTAATATTAATTTAGAAGATTATGGATCTTTTGTATGTCCTCGTCCAAAAACTAACAAAAGAGCAAAACGCTTTAGTGGGGGCATCATTGTATATTACAAACATGAATATGTGAACAAATTAGAACTTGTTGATTTAAATCATAAAGGTATTATTTGGTTTAAATTACTCCTTTTGAAATAACAACAAAACATATTAAATAGAATAAATTTATTGTCCTGAGTGTCGCAAACAAAAAGTAAGTAAACTCAATTATATCTAGTAATTAAATATCATCAAATGACTGCATAGATATTCAAATATCCGCATGTACTACACAAATTACATCAACTCGAACTATAGAAACGTCATACAAAAAAAAAAATACAGGTATGAACTAAAATATCAATTCACACAAAGAGCGGTGGGAGGGCGGGAAATTTGAAACTTCAAAGCGACACGAAAAATACTAATAGCAATGATAAATGGTAAGTAATCAGTATAAGTACTAGAAGCGTAGGAATACAAACTCCTGTGACCAATGAAAAGTTGTTATGATGTTGTGATCAATGCTTGGTAACCGTAGTTAAAAATAGAACTACGAAAATTCTTCGGCTGAATCCGACAAAAGTCCGAAGTCATCCGAATAATATAATAACAAGTTTCAGTGTCCTAATTAGTTATTTTAAGAACTTAAAATAATTCAATTAAATGCTGAATGTTTCGGCTCTTTAAATGATTTATATTTTTGTACTTGTTACATTCCTCCTGAAGAGTCGACAGTTTACAAAAATGTTTCTTCGTGTCTATTTGAATTCGATTTCTTCGAACAATTAAATATTGATATACGTAAATATAGCTCTCTAGGTGACGTGTTCGTTACAGGTGACCTAAATTCAAGGACAGGTCAACATGATGATTTTGTCAGGTGTATTAATCTTGACCGTTATGTAGATTTACCGTGCAGTAGTTATTCTTGTCTAGACATACCTGAACGTAAATCTCGTGATAATCGTGTTAATCCTTTTGGTAAAAAGTTGTAATCTTTATGTAAGGAAAATGATGTTATTATAATTGTAAACGGCCGACTTGAGAATGGAGATTTCACTTGTTACAATACTATTAGAAATCAAAATGCTGCAATTGTTGTTGATTATATTAATTATAACAAATATTAGTAATTTTCCACTAATTACTCAGATGGAAATCAATAGTCTTACTGAATTCTCAGATCATTGTCCTATAACGTTTTCACTAAATGTTGAAAATGATTTTTTCTATAAAAACGATAACTTATCATATGATAAAATTGTATGGGATAATACTGACAAAAAGGAGTTAATTAGCAATGTTGCTGGATAACCATAAATATGTATTTGATGATTTAATAAGTAAATTAAGCTCTGATGATATTGATATTGAAACCTGTGTTAATCAATTATCACAAACTGTTTATGACATTTCATATAAGATACATGGTAGAACTATTACAGCTAACAAACCTAAAAAAAATTATAAAAAAGCTCCTTGGTTCAATGAAGATTGCAGGCGGGCAAAATCATCTTTTCTTGACAAAAAAGAGCATTTGGTTTAAATAATGATGATAATAATAAAACTAACTTTCTTAACAGTAAGAAAGAATATTCCAAAGTGAAAAGGAATGCTAAGCTATCTTTTAATCTAAAAGAAAGGTCTAAACTCTGTAATATGAGTAAAAGCAGTCCATGTAAGTTTTGGAAACATATAAAAAAGTTCAATAAATATAATAAAGTTAATTCTTATGATGTGAGTCCTTTAATTTAAATTTAAGAACCATTTTTAGATATCTTATTTTCGTAGTCGCCACCTTGAGTTATTTTTGCATGCGTTCTTTCTATACTATTTATATTAATCGAACACGTGTACACTTCTAATATTTCATTTTAAAGCATTTCATTCCTTATTATTTCAGTCGTGCAATTCATTTAATAACAAGAAAAATACGTTTTGATAAATTATACCAAAAATAAATCTTATTTTCGTAGACCCGATCTTATTTTCGCGTCACATGGCGATTTGAGTTATTTTCGTAGGTAGCTATTTTTCGACTCAAACTTCACATTTTTAGATATTTTTTTGGGGTTATGACAATTCAATTTGCTGTAAAATCATTCAAACAATGCATAAAATATATAATTAACATAATTTATTAAAAAGAGTTATGCACAATTTCAAAAATAAATCTTATTTTCGTAGACACGATCTTATATTTTCGCTAAAATAGCTTATTTTCGGTATCCATCTATATCGAAAGGCAACCCGGCCATTTTTGTCTTTGATCCATTTTTGGAAATTACCGTGATACAATAATAGTATGCTCCTTGGTTCAATGAAGATTGCAGGCGGGCAAAATCATCTTTTCTTGACAAAAAAAGAGCATTTGGTTTAAATAATGATGATAATAATAAAACTAACTTTCTTAACAGTAGGAAAGAATATTCCAAAGTGAAAAGGAATGCTAAGCGATCTTTTAATCTAAAAGAAAGGTCTAAACTCTGTAATATGAGTAAAAGCAGTCCACGTAAGTTTTGGAAACATATAAAAAAGTTCAATAAATATAATAAAGTTAATTCTTATGATGTGAGTTCTATGGATTTTTTAGAACATTTTAAAAATATTTCAAATACAGCCCATTGTGAGTTTATGCCTGAAAATATAAATTCTGATCAAAGTAACGAAATAAATATTGAATTGTTAGACAGCCCTTTTACAGTTGAAGAAATATCAAAAACTATTTCTGCACTGAATAGGTATAAAAGTTGTGATATAAATAATAATGTTGCGGATTTTTTCATTGACTCTAACAACTTTATTGTGCCATATCTTGTTATTATATTTAATAAAATATTTGACTCCGGATTATACCCGGAGTCGTGGTGTAAGGGTATTATAATACCAATACATAATCAAAGTGCTGCAGCACTGAATGCGACGGACATGCAACCGGAGAGACATTAAGGCTTCTTTTAGAAAAAACAAAACAAAAACAAAACACAAAATATATAACAGAGAAAATTCGTTCCATACAAGTTCGAGATTTGTAGAGCAATATATTTTGTGTCCCAAACTGATATAATTCAGATTTTCTACTTTCAAGCACTTAAATACAGAATGAAATTTATGCCTAAAAACTCTGGTCAAACTTGTAAATCAGTGTCCTTATCGATTTATTCCAAGAAATGATATGTAAATAGAAAAAAAACTGTTAACGAAATATTTCTAAAATAAAACCAGGCAAATAAACTTCAAACATAATACATTATACATGTGAGAATGTTATTTAGAATTGCTTCGTGTTATAACATAGTGGGCATATAGACAATAAAATATAAGTCATTTGTATTTTTTATGTCTCATTAAAAAAAAAATTGGTTAAAATCATCAGCAATTAATAGTGTATTTTTTAGATTTTTTTTATTTACAATGTAAAGATGTAGAGGCCCAAGCACATCGTTTTTATTTTAATTTAAATGTCACTTAAGCACTACAGTGTTTAGTTGTCCTTTTCAATTTCACACTAAATTCCATTTTCAACTTGTTTGCTTCTTACAATTGTATAGAATTTCTAAAAGTATTGGTTTATTACATGTATAATGTGTACTCCCTAATTAATCGCCTGTCCAAAAATCAGAACAGGTGAAGCAGAATCTATTTTTAGAATAGCGAAGGTTAACTCATATCATGACCTAGAAAAATATGTAAACAAACCACAAGAATCGGAAGTAGAACTGATATTATAACTTCCTTACCATGAAAGACTACATGGCGGTCAAGTGTTGAAAATTAAACTCTCTTCTTACATGCATTTTCAAAAATAGGTATTTATACTAACCATTGTACTGTATCTAAGATATTAATAACTGCTGAATATTCAGCTAAACCCGCGGTATGAGTCATGAAAATAGTTCTTCTTTTCTTAATGCGCGAGTTATCCTAGAGTCACGAAAAACTTTTGATTAACTTTCGATTTGTAATAATAATGTTTTGTATAATGAAGAAATATTTATTTCCTACTAATAATGTCTTGGAACTCAGAGGTTACACCTTTATTGTAGTATAATTTGCTGTCCTACTTTTTCGACAGCGGTAAATCGTTTCGGCAGTAATTTGCATATTGCGCAATAATACTACGGGACTACAACGTTTTTATCAATAATATACGTTCATATTTTAACTTGGATAACTTAATTTGAAATTGAAAAGGCTAAATATGGAAGATTTTAAGATATCCAGACAAAGTATGGGAGTTTTGAAGGATCAAATTCATGTACTATTTCTTGGGCTGTTAATCGGTTTAGGACACACTGCGCGATTGTAGCCAACGAATTCCCATGTAGATGACTTAGCTCTGAACGCGCCTGAGGGCGCGTCCGTCGCAAAAAGGGGGATACTAGTAATCCGTCAAATTATAGGGGAATAACACTTGTAAACGTAATTGGTAAAATCTTTTCATTGCTGTTAAGAAACAGGCTGAATAAATGGTGTGAACAATTTGATGTATTTAATGGATCACAATTTGGTTTTAGAGATAAGCATTCGACAACTGATTGTATATTCATTTTACATTCGATTATTCAAAAGGTTTTATCTAATAAGTCTAAATTATATTGTGCTTTTATCGATTGTGAAAAAGCTTTTGATACTGTGATTATGTATGCATTATGGGTTAAACTTTTAAAAACGAGTATAAGTTGTAAAATGATTAATATTATTAGGTCAATATATACGAATGTTAAATCATGTGTTAGATTGTCCCGAAACATGAAACTATCAGAATTTTTTGACGTCACTGTGGGCTTAAAGCAAGGGGAACCACTCTCCCCATTACTTTTTATTTTGTTCATAAATGATATAAATGAAAATCTTGATTTTAACCTGTTAACCGAAAAAGACTTAGATATGTTGAGTATGTATATGTTACTTTTTGCTGATGATATAGCTCTTTTTACCACTAGTCCTGATAGTCTTCAAGCACAATTAAACATGGTTCAAAATTATTCTACAAAATGGGGACTTAAGATTAATGTTAAAAAGACAAAAATTTGTATTTTTGAGAAAAGAAAACAACCGTGTAATTATGTTTGGACAATAAATGATGAAATTGTAGAAGTTGTTGATAATTTTACTTATCTTGGTGTAAATTTTACTTATACAGGTAATTTGAAAAATTCTGTTAAAAATTTATCAGATCAACCTCTCAAGGCTTATAATTCACTATTACAATTGTTTTATAGAGTGAACTTAGATATTAAAACTAAACTAGCTCTTTTTGATTCTATGGTTGTACCAATAATTTTGTATTGCTCTGATGTATGGGGAATTTATGATTTTAAGGAGGTAGATAAACTTCATATCAAATTTTGTAAAATTGTTTTAGGTGTGAAACAACAAACTCCAAATGCTGCGGTTTTTGGCGAGCTAGGAAGGTACCCTCTCTCTGTTATTAGTAAAGAGAGATCATTACAATACTGGCTAAAAATAATGAATAATCAAAATTCACCAATGTATAAATTATATATTGAACAATGTAACACAAATAACAATAATTCATGGGCATCTAAGATTAAAACATTAGTAGATGATTTAGGATGTAGTTATATTTATTTAACTTCCTGGGTCAATTACAACTTTGCACCTATTTTAAAGCAGAGGTTACGAGATCAATATGTACAAAAATGGCATGAATGTATAGAAGACATGTCCAAATTGGAATATTATAGATTGTATAAACAATGTTTTGGTTTTGAAAAATATTTGGAATGTATTAATATAGATAAATTTAGAAAATGCATGACATGCTTTAGATTAAGTTCTCATAGTTTAGAAATTGAGGTTGGTAGATATCAAGGTATGCATAGAAATGAACGAATCTGTAAAGCTTGTAATACAAATTTAGTTGAATCGGAATATCACTTTTTGTTAACGTGCCCTATATATTCTGAAATAAGAACAAAATATTTAGGTAATTGTTCATGGCCTAGTAGGCAAAAATTTTCAAACATCATGTCCTGTAAGAGTAAGAATAAGCTATATAAAACTGCAAAATATTTGTATGAAGCATTTCAAATAAGGAAAAGATTTGTCGATGTAGAAGCTGCTTCTTAATTAGCATTATATAATTACACTTCACTATACTGTATATTTGTGACAATTTGTGTAGGTTGTATGTATATTTATTATGTACTAGCACTGTATTATGTACTGATTTATATGTTTATGTTGTCTTGGCCATATTCTTCACTTTGCAAATGTTAAATTGGCCAAAGGCATGTTATTATGCCGATTTGCTGAATAAACTGAAACTGAAACGTAAAAAGCAGCATTACAATTTTTATAAAATGAATTAATGACTTATCCCTATGGACCAGTCATTGAATTTAGGGATGTTTTTCCTTTTTTTCAATGTGTCAAGCGTTGCTATTTTATGATAAATAAATCATGCATGATATTTGAAATGACACTTTCAAATTATCTGGTTGTTTGTATGTACGTTATGAGACCTATTCTATTTTTCATTTTATTTATTATAAACGCTTCTCCCAGAATCACGTGCATGACTACACGTTGTATCTTATTTTAATAAAATCTATTAATAGTAACAAATGGCTGATAAGACAGACATACAGGTAATTTACATGTGAATGGTTGGCAGCTGATAAAAGTGCAAATCAAAGTAATTTTGTATGAACAATTTCTGTATGACAATAGGGGGCCGGAATCGTATTGGATACACAGAGAAAACTTTGTGTTGATAGTTTATCGCACTGAAAGGCAATTAAACGTTAATTATATCATATGCAACGACAGGAATATTGTATATACATGTATATATATTTTCGATAGTGCATAAGAATAATTTTTTTTTGGAGACACCACTTTTACTGTAGAATTGCATTGTTTCATGCAATAATTAAGCATATATTTTCATAGTAGGTTACAACTTCGCCATACTTACTATACTAGGCCATCGAGCATTATTAATTGATAAAATGACATGTAATTATACTTACAATAAAATCGTTAACATTAATCAAAATAAGTTATGTAAGCTAACGAAACAGCTCCCAAAAATTATTGAGTCTCGGGTAAATATTGCCAAACAATACTAGCTTATTTAATAATGATAACAGTTTCTTGACAAAGTTGCTAAGCAAGTTTGCTTCAAATATAATGTTTTTATTTAAGAAATAATATATCCCAAACAGTGATTTTATCGCTCAATAACATCATTGTTTTGAGTTCGGAAGCGAGGAATTCTATCACGAGGGCGTAGCCCGAGTGATATAATGATACGCATCCGACGCATCCGTATAATAATTACGTTACATGTCTAAATATAGAACGTGAAACTGTTACTTTATTGCATAATAACACACACTTTCGGTTCTTCTATGTTCAATGTGGAAAAATGCGGGTCGTGTTAGAATATAACATAACATAAATTTATTGCATAAAACTCTTTTACAAAGTTTATAGCAAGAAAGATATAATTGTGGCAAGTACATGAAAACGTGTTTATGAATAAACATTTCTGTACTCAACTTACTGTTCCTCTTTTCTTTATAATCGAACCATTAAACTTATTTTTTTTCTTTAATTTATGATAATACAATCATATTTCTATCCGGCGACTTGATGCTTTAGCATCAAAATCTCTACTTGTTTCCTTACTGATGTTATTTTCGTAGAGTACTGCATACATTTTTTTCGTAAATATTCTATATACGTTAGATCCTATTCTTGTAATCGTTGTTTCTTGTTATTTTCGCACTAGAACTTTAATTCTTGCTTTTATTTTGATACTTTTATTTACCACAAACTTTTCTTGTCTTATAACAGAAGATAAAATTCTTACAATCATATTTGCAAATAATATACGATTTTTATAAAATTTAAGAACCATTTTTAGATATCTTATTTTCGTAGTCGCCACCTTGAGTTATTTTTGCATGCGTTCTTTCTATACTATTTATATTAATCGAACACGTGTACACTTCTAATATTTCATTTTAAAGCATTTCATTCCTTATTATTTCAGTCGTGCAATTCATTTAATAACAAGAAAAATACGTTTTGATAAATTATACCAAAAATAAATCTTATTTTCGTAGACCCGATCTTATTTTCGCGTCACATGGCGATTTGAGTTATTTTCGTAGGTAGCTATTTTTCGGCTCAAACTTCACATTTCTAGATATTTTTTTGGTTATGAAAATTTAATTTGCTGTAAAATTATTCAAACAATGCATAAATATATAATTAACATAATTTATTAAATAGATTTATGCACAATTTCAAAAATAAATCTTATTTTCGTAGACGCGATCTTATATTTTCGCTAAAATAGCTTATTTTCGGTATCCATCTATAATCGAAAGGCAACCCGGCCATTTTTGTCTTTGATCCATTTTTGGAAATTACCGTGATACAATAATAGTATGCTCCAAAAG